>NW_023276984.1:0-46577 GCF_003668045.3 Cricetulus griseus | reverse complement strand
CGGGTTTCATCAGAGAGCCACAGAGAGACCCTTCAGGTGACATCTCAGAGCCAAAATGACACCCTTCAGGTGACATCATAGAGACACAGAGAGATCCTACAGGTGACATCACATAACCACAGACAGACCCTTCAGGTGACATCTAAGAGGCACAGAGAGATCCTTTCGGTGATATCACAGAGCCAATGAAAGACCCTTCAGGTGACATCACAGAGCCACAGAGGGAAACTTCAGGTGACATCACAGAGCCACAGAGAGATCCTTCAGGTGTCATCACAGAGACACTAGAGTCAGTTCACGTGACATCACACAGCCAAAATGAGACCCTTCAGGTGACATCACAGAGCCACAGAGAGTCCTTTCTGATGACATGACAACGCCACAGAGAGGAAATTACGCGACATCTAACAGCCATAGAGACACTTCAGGTGACATCACAGAGCCACAGAGAGGCCCTTCTGAGGACACCACAAATCCACAGAGAGATGTTTCAGGTGTAATAAGAGAGCCACAGAGAGACCCTTAGATGACATCCCAGAGCCACCGCGAGACCTTTCCGGTGACATCACAGAGCCACAGAGAGACACTTAGGTGACATCACAGAGCCACAGAGAGAAACTTAAGGTGACATCACAGAGACACAGAGACCCTTCAGGTGACATCACCAGGCCACAAGAGGCCATTCTGTGGACATCACAAATCTACTGAGAGAACTTCAGGTGACATTACAGAGCCACAGAGAGACCATTAGTTGACATCCCAGAGCCACAGAGACCCTTCAGTTGACATCAGAGAGCCACAGATAGACCCTTCAAGTGTCATCACAGAGACACTAGAGACACTTCAGGTGACATCACACAGCCAAAATGAGACCCTTCAGGTGACATAACAGAGCCCCAGAGAGACCCTTCAGGTGGCATCACATAGCCATAGAGAGACAATTCAGGTGACATCACAGAGCCAGATTAGGCCCTTCAGGTGACATCACAGAGACAGAGAGAGACCCATCAGGTGACATCACAGAGCCACAGAAAGACCCTTCAGGTGATATCACAGATCCACAGAGAGACGCTTCAGGTGGCATCACATAGCCACAGAGAGACAATTCAGGTGACATCACAGAGCCAGAGTAAGACCCTTCAGGTCACATCACAGAGACACAGAGAGACTATTCAGTTGACATCACAGATCCACAGAGAGACCCTTCAGGTGGCACCACATAGCCACAGAGAGACTATTCAGATGACATCAGAGAGCCAGAGTAAGACGCTTCAGGTGACATCACAGAGACACAGAGAGACTATTCAGTTGACATCACAGATCCACAGAGAGACCCTTCAGGTGGCACCACATAGCCACAGAGAGACTATTCAGATGACATCAGAGAGCCAGAGTAAGACCCTTCAGGTGACATCACAGAGACACAGAGAGACCTTACATGTGACATCACAGTGCCACAGAGAGTCCCTACTCCTGACATCACAGCGCCACAGAGAGAAACTTATGTGACATCAAAGAGCTATAGAGACACTTCAGGTGACACCTCAGAGCCACATAGAGACACTAGGGGACATCACAGTGGCAAAGAGAGATCCTTCAGGTGACATCACAGAACCACAGAGAGGCCCTTCTGAGGACATCTCAAATCCAAAGAGAGACCCATCAGGTGACATCACAAAGCCACAGAGAGACCCTTCAGGTGACATCACACAGCCAGAAAGTAACCCTTCAGGTGACATCACAGAACCACAGATACACACTTCAGGTGACATAACAGAGCCACAGAGGGTCCTTTCAGGTGACATCACAGACCAATGATAGACCCTTCAGGTGACGTCTCAGAGACACAGAGACCCTTGAGGTAACATCACAGAGTCATAGACAGATACTCAGGTGACATCACAAAACCACAGTGAGACCCTTCAGGAGACATCAAGAGACAAAGAGAGACCTTTCAGTTCACATCACATATCCACAGAGAGTCCCTTCTGGTGACATCACAGCACCACAGAGAGACCCTTAGGTGACATCACAGAGCCACAGAAAGAACCTTCTGGGTCATCACAAACCACAGAGTGACCCTTCAGAAGACATCACAGACCCACACAGAGACCCTTCATGTGACATCACAGAGCCACAGAGAGACCCTTAGGTGACATCACAGAGCCACAGACAGATACTCAGGTGACATGACAGAGCCACAGAGAGACCCTTCAGGTGACATCACAGTGCCACAATGAGACCATTCAGATGACATCAACAAGCCACAGAGAGACCCTTCAGGTGACATCAAAGAGCCACAGAGAGGCCCTTCTGAGAACATCACAAATCAACAGAAATAACTTCAGGTGACATCATACAGCCACAGAGAGACCATTATTAGACATCACAGAGCCACAGACACCCTTCAGTTGACATCACAGACCCACAGATAGACCCTTGTGGTGTCATCACAGAGCCACAGAGAGACCCTTCAGGTGACATCACAGAGCCAAAATGAGACCCTTCAGGTGACATCACAGATCCACAGAGAGACCCTTCAGGTAACTTCACAGAGCCACATAGAGACACTAGGGGACATCACAGAGCCTCAGAGTGATCCTTCAGGTGACATCACATATCCATAGAGACCCTTTGGTGACATCACAGTGCCACAGATCGATCCTCAGGTGACATCACAGAATCACAGAGAGACACTTCAGGTGACATCACAGAGCCACAGAGAGACCTTTCAGGTGACATCAGAGAGCCACAGAGAGACCTTTCAGGTGAAATCACAGAGCCACAGAGAAACCCTTCAGGTGATATCACAGATCCACAGGGAGAAACTTAGGTGACATAACAGAGCCAAAGAGAGATCCTTCAGGTGACATCACAGAACAACAGAGTGACCCTTCAAATGACATCCAAAATTCACAGAGAGACCTTTCAGGTGACCTCACAAATCAACAGAGAGACCCTTCAGGTCACATCACAAGCAACCGAGAGAACATTAGGTGACATCACAAAGCCACAGAGACCCTCACTTGACATCACAGACCCAAAAAGAGACACTTCAGGTGACATCACAGAGCCAAAAGTGAGATCCTTCAGGTGACAGAACAGAAACAGGAAAGGCCCTTCTAGGACACACAAATCCGCAGACAGACCCTTAAGGTGACATCACAGAGACACAGAGATGTATTTATGTGACATCAAAGAGCCACAGAGACCCTTCAGGTGACATCACAGAGCCACAGAGAGACGCTTCAGGTGACATCACAGAGAAACAGAGAGACCCTACATGTGACATCACAGTGCCACAGAGAGTCCCTACTCCTGACATCACAGCGCCACAGAGAGAAACTTATGTGACATCAAAGAGCTACAGAGACACTTCAGGTGACACCTCAGAGCCACATAGAGACACTAGGGGACATCACAGTGGCAAAGAGAGATCCTTCAGGTGACATCACACAACCACAGAGAGGCCCTTCTGAGGACATCTCAAATCCAAAGAGAGACCCACCAGGTGACATCACAAAGCCACAGAGAGACCCTTCAGGTGACATCACACAGCCACAGAGTAACCCTTCAGGTGACATCACAGAGCCACAGATACACACTTCAGGTGACATAACAGAGCCACAGAGGGTCCCTTCAGGTGACATCACAGACCAATGATAGACCCTTGAGGTGACATCACAGAGCCATAGACAGATACTCAGGTGACATCACAGAGCCACAGTGAGACCCTTCAGGAGACATCAAGAGCCAAAGAGAGACCTTTAAGTTCACATCACAGATCCACAGAGAGTCCCTTCTGGTGACATCACAGCACCACAGAGATACCCTTAGGTGACATCACAGAGCCACAGAAAGAACCTTCTGTGTCATCACAAACCACAGAGTGACCCTTCAGAAGACATCACAGAACCACACAGAGACCCTTCAGGTGACATCACAGAGTCACAGAGAGACCCTTTGGTGACAACACAGGGCCACAGACAGATACTCAGGTGACATCACAGAGCCACAGTGAGACCCTTCAGGAGACATCAAGAGCCAAAAGAGACCTTTCAGTTCACATCACATATCCACAGAGAGTCCCTTCTGGTGACATCACAGCACCACAGAGAGACCCTTAGGTGACATCACAGAGCCACAGAAAGAACCTTCTGGGTCATCACGAACCACAGAGTGACCCTTCAGAAGACATCACAGACCCACACAGAGTCCCTTCATGTGACATCACAGAGCCACAGAGAGACCCTTAGGTGACATCACAAAACATAGTGACCATTCAGGTGACATCACTGAGCCACAGAGAGTCCCTTCAGGTGACATCACAGAGACACAGGCAGACACTTGAGGTGACATCACAGAGACACAGAGAGACCGTTCAGTTGACATCACAGAACCACAGAGTGACACTACAAATGAAATTACATATCCACAGAGAGAACTTTCAGGTTAAATTACATAGCCACAGTAAGACCCATCAGGTGACATCTCAGAGCCACAATGAGACCAATCAGTTGACATTACCAAGCCACAGGAGTCCCTTCAGGTGACATCACAGAGCCACAGAGAGGCACTTCTGAGGACATCACAAATCTACAGAGTGTACTTCAGGTGACATCACAGAGCCACAGAGAGACCATTAATTGACATCACAGAGCCACAGATAGACCCTTCAGTTGACATCACAGTGCCACAGATAGACCCTTCAGGTTTCATCACAGAGCCAAAATGACACCCTTCAGGTGACATCACAGAGACACAGAGAGATCCTTCAGACGACATCACAGAACCACAGATAGTCCCTTCAGGTGACATCAAAGATCCACAGTGAGATTCTTTCGGTACATCACAGAGCCAATGATAGACCCTCTAGGTGACTTCACAGATATACAGAGAGACCTTTCAGGTGATATCACAGAGATACAGAGAGACACTCAGGTGACATCACAGAGCCACAGAGAGACCCTTAGGTGTCATCACAGAGCCACAGAGACCATTCAGGTGACATCACTGAGCCACAGAGAGACCCTTCTGGTGACATCACAGTGCCACAATGAGACCATACAGATGACATTACTGTAGGGAGCCGTCCCTGCATTCTCCATTACAATGATGGCGCCTGAAGGCACTGAATGTAAATTATTGCGCAGGTGCTGGGTAATTTTCCATTTCCTTGATCTCTGCCTATTCCGTGGCGTCATATGGCCTGATGAGCTAAAGCCAATCATAGGGTGACACGTCCCAGGCGGCGGCTGCCAGCCTTTATTAGGGGACGGGATTCTTGGCTCGGGGTCTCCGCTCTGGTAAGCTTATGCTCTCCTCTCAAGACGCATTAAAGCTTTCCTGCAGAAGGATCCGAATGTCCTGTGTGGTTCTTGCTGGCGAGGCCATAGCGCGGGACATCTGGTGCCGAAACCCGGGAACTTGTTAACATCGCCGGCACTGCGGAGACCCCTCTAACGGGGCGGATTCAGAACTGCAGGGTGGTAAGTTCGGAGAGGTATGCTTTATTCTGACACCTTCTTTTTTGACTTTGCTTTTAATTTGTCACCACTATGGTATGGAAAAGCCTTAATTCTAGTCTTTATTCTTCTTTTGTTCACATTGGTCTTATATTATGCCCACCGTGGCTGGTGTTCCAGTTCGAGACCAAGCTTACCCCAGGTAGCCTCCAGCATAATGGGCTCTTCAAAACAGAGAGACCTAATTAAAAACTGTCTAGAGATTGAGGCTTGCCGTCCCATGGTAGCAGAGAGTCAAAAAACGCTTAAAGAGGTACAGGATAATATATCAGAAACCGAACGAGATGAGAGATTAGGAGCTCAAAAAAGGAAGGACATGTCTAAGGAAAAAGGCCCTCCCCAGGATACAAAAAAAAGGGGGAGAGAAAATAGGGAATAACCGGTCACACCCCGGTAAATTTAAGAGAAATAAAGACTCAAAACCTAGCCTCTACCCTATGGTGAAATTAGAGGCCTTGGAGCTGAGCAGCTGAGA
The DNA here is from genome assembly GCF_003668045.3 of Cricetulus griseus. Taxonomy (NCBI): domain Eukaryota; kingdom Metazoa; phylum Chordata; class Mammalia; order Rodentia; family Cricetidae; genus Cricetulus; species Cricetulus griseus. The sequence continues at coordinate 40,577 of NW_023276984.1, read as the reverse complement.
CTCTGAGATTTTAGACTCTAGCGAGGAAACAGAGCTAGAGCAAGACAGATACCACCCTGATAGAAAAGTGAAAGCAAATATGAGGCCATCGCCTGTTAATCCAGCGGGTGTATCTCCATCAGCACCCCCATTATTTGGTACCGACTCCTTTTTACCATTAGAGGAGCGAAGGAAATTGCAGATGGCTTTTCCAGTCTTTGAAAATGAGGGGGCGAGAGTACATACTCCCGTAGACTATAATCAGATTAAAGAATTGGCTGAATCAGTCTGGAAGTATGGGGTCAATGCCAATTTTACAACAATACAAGTAGAAAGACTAGCAAACTATGCTATGACACCCACTGATTGGGAGACAACAGTAAAGGCAGTGCTCCCCAATATGGGACAATATATGGAGTGGAAGGCTCTTTGGTATGATGCAGCCCAGGCACAGGCAAAGGCCAATGTCACAGCAGAAAATGAAAATCAGAGACAATGGACCTTTGAAATGCTGACAGGACAGGGGCCACATGCCCTCAACCAAACTAATTACATTTGGGGCATATATGCCCAGATATCAGCTGCCGCCATTAAAGCATGGAAGGCACTGACAAAAAGGGATGAATCAGGTGGACATCTTACAAAGATAGTCCAGGGGCCCTCAGGAGCCATTCTCAGACTTTGTGGCCAGAATGACAGAGGCCGCTAGCCGGATATTCGGTGATGCAGAACAAGCCATGCCTCTGATTGAACAATTAGTCTTTGAACAAGCAACTCAAGAATGCCGAGCAGCCATAGCCCCCCGGAAAAGTAAAGGTTTACAGGACTGGTTAAAGATCTGCAGAGAACTCGGAGGGCCACTTACTAATGCAGGCTTGGCCGCAGCCATCTTACAAACCCAAAGGCGCCGAAATATGTCTGCCTGCTTTAACTGTGGAAAAACAGGGCACCTTAAAAAGGACTGTAGAGCCCCTGAAAAGACTAGGGAAATGGAGCTGTGCAGGTGCTGTGGAAAAGGTTATCATAGGGCCAGCGAATGCAAATCTGTGCGGGACATAAAAGGTAGGATTTTACCCCCTAGGGAGGAACCTAAATCGTCCCAACCAAAAAACGGGCCGCGGGGCCCATGGTCCCAGGGCCCTCAGAAATATGGGAACCAGTTCCAGAAAAGCAACTCAGAGAAGGAAGGGACTCCCGAGGACACTCTGGAGTGGACCTGTGTGCCGCCTCCGACTTCTTATTAATGCCCCAAATGAATGTTCAGCCGGTCCCAATCCAGTCTCCGGGGCCTTTACCCCCTGCTACCATTGGGCTCATTTTGGGCCGCGGTTCCTTGACCTTACAAGGACTCATTGTGTATCCTGGAATCATAGATCCATATCATAAGGAAGAATTCCAGGTCCTCTGCTCCAGCCCTCTGGGCGTGTTCTCCATAAAGCAGGGAGATAGGATCGCACAATTAGTGCTATTGCCCTCCCCTGGGGATAGAGAGAATTGCACCTCCCAAAAAAGAGCCTTGGGCTCTACCGGTAATGATTCAGCATATCTGGCCATACCCCTAGATGAGAGACCAACTATGAAATTATTGGTTAATGGAAAAGAATTTGAGGGTATTACAGATACAGGGGCGGACAAAAGCATCATTTCATTGCATTGGTGGCTGAAATCCTGGCCTACTGTGGTTTCATCTCATTCTCTTCAAGGCCTTGGATATCAATCCTCTCCAGCTGTTAGTGCTGCGGCCCTGGTCTGGCGGAGCACTGAAGGCAGGCAGGGACGCTTTACCCCTTATGTTTTGCCCCTCCCAGTAAATCTGTGGGGGCGAGATGTGTTACAAGCCATGGGCATGACCCTGACCAATGAGTATTCCCCTCAGGCATCAGCTATAATGACGAAAATGGGCTATATACCAGGAAGGGGCCTCTGCAGAAGGGAGCAAGGTAGAATAGAGCCAATTGAACAAAAAGGGAATCAAAGTAGAAAAGGACTGGGTTTTATTTAGGGGCCGTTGAGGCTTCACGACCCATACCATGGAATACAGAGGACCCGGTATGGGTCTCTCAATGGCCATTATCCTCTAAAAAGCTGGAAGCAGTCACAAGACTTATACAGGAGCAAGAACAGTTGGGGCATTTAGAAACTTCTACTTCTCCCTGGAACACCCCAATTTTTATTATCAAAAAGAAATCTAAAAAATGGAGGTTGCTCCATGACCTGCGGGCTATTAATAACCAAATGCGCCCTCTGGGCCCTGTCCAGAGAGGCCTCCCTTTGCTCTCTGCGCTACCCCAAAATTGGAAGCTTATTATTATAGATATTAAGGACTGTTTTTTCTCCATCCCTCTCTATCCTCGGGACCGGCAAAGGTTTGCCTTTACTGTTCCCTCACTCAATCACATGGAGCCAGACAAGAGATTCCAATGGAAGGTGTTGCCACAAGGCATGGCTAATAGCCCAACTATATGCCAATTGTATGTCCAAAAGGCATTAAAACCTGTTAGGAAGCAGTTTACATCCATGATTATGATTCACTATATGGATGATATTCTTATCTGCCATAGGAAGATAGAGGTCCTGCAACAAGCCTTCCCCATGCTGGTAGCTGAGTTAAAACAATGGGGACTGGAGCTAGCATCAGAGAAGGTCCAGGTCTCAGATACCGGTCTCTTCCTGGGCTCAGTAATTACCCCAACAAAAATAATCCCACAAAAAATAAAAATACGCAAGGATCATCTGAGAACCTTAAATGACTTCCAAAAACTATTGGGGGATATAAATTGGCTGAGACCCTTTTTAAAGATCCCCTCTACAGATTTAAAACCCCTTTTCGACATCCTGAAAGGTGAACCTCATATTTCTTCCCCCAGAAGCTTTACTCCGGCTGCTTGTCAAGCCCTACAAAAGGTGGAAAAGGCCTTACAGGATGCACAATTGCATCGCATAGATGAGACATTGCCATTCAGCCTATGTGTCTTTAAAACGGCTAAGTTACCGACCGCCGTCTTATGGCAGCATGGGCCGTTGTTTTGGGTTCACCCAAATGCTTCCCCCGCTAAGATCATTGATTGGTATCCTGATGCTGTCGCGCAGCTCGCACTTCAGGGAATAAAAGCAGCAGTCGCTCATTTTGGCAGGGACCCTCATCTCTTGGTTGTACCTTACACTGCTGCACAAATTCAGACTCTGACAGCTACATCTAATGACTGGGCGGTGTTGGTTACCTCCTTTTCAGGGAAAATTGATAATCATTTCCCAAAACATCCAATCCTACAATTTACACAAAATCAGGCTATAGTGTTTCCACAGATGACAACAAAGCATCCAATCCCAAATGGGACGGTGGTTTATACTGATGGTTCCAAAACCTGTGTAGGGGCTTATGTTATAGGGAATAAGGTAGTTTCTAAACAATTCAATGAAACCTCACCCCAGATCGTTGAATGCCAAGTGGTGCTGGAAGTCCTTGAGGCCTTTCCGGGGCCACTTAATATTGTGTCAGATTCCTCCTATGTGGTTAATGCTGTCAACCTCCTTAAAACTGCTGGTATAATACAACCCTCCAGCAGAGTTACAGGTATCTTTCAAAAAATACAAATTACCCTATCAAACAGGAGGTTCCCTGTTTTTGTCACCCATGTTCGAGCACATTCGGGGCTCCCAGGACCTATGTCCTCTGGGAATGATTTGGCAGACCGGGCCACAAAGTTGATGGCTGCCGCCTTGTCCACCCAGTTACAAACTACACAAGAATTTCATCAGCGCTTTCATGTGACGGCTGAAACCTTGCGCCGTTGATTTGCTTTGACAAGGCAGGAGGCTAGACAAATTGTTACTCAATGTAAAAACTGCTGTGAAATTTTACCTGCACCTCATGTAGGAATAAATCCGTGCGGCATTAGGCGGCTGCAGATATGGCAAATGGATGTTACACATGTTGCCTCCTTTGGAAAACTCCAATACGTTCATGTCTCAGTGGACACCTGCTCAGGCATAATTTGTGCCATGCCTTTGACAGGGGAAAAGGCCGCGCGCGCATGTGATTCAACACTGCTTAGAGGCCTGGGGTGCCTGGGGAAAGCCTCATATCCTAAAAACAGATAATGGGCCGTCTTATACCTCTCAAAAGTTCCAGCACTTCTACAGACAGATGGAAGTTACCCATCTGACTGGCCTACCTTATAACCCTCAAGGACAAGGCATTGTGGAACGTGCCCATCGCACACTTAAGTCTTATTTAATCAAACAAAAGGAGGGAATGGGAGCATCCTTACCCTCGGTGCCAAGAGTTGCAATATCCATGGCACTCTTTACCCTTAATTTTCTAAACATTGACGCTCAGGGCCATACTGCGGCCAAGCGCCACACCTCAGAACCTGAAAGGCCAAAGGAAATGGTAAAATGGAAAGATATCTTAACTGGTCTTTGGAGAGGCCCGGATCCTATTCTCATAAGATCCAGGGGAGCTATATGTGTTTTTCCACAGGATGAAGAGAATCCCCTGTGGATCCCGGAAAGACTCACACGAAGAGCCCCTTCGGACCTTCAAAAGTCGGAAACTCCACCCTCTCCCAGGGAGTTGAGAGCCACTATTATCCAGATTAACTCCTGTCCTTGACGGAGGGATTGTCATCATGGATCGCTTCAGCTGTCTCCTATTTTAAGGAATGGGTGGGGATGGGATTGTTTGGTGCAGCCGTTTGCTGCGGATTGATGTTGCTTCTCTGGCTGGTCTGTAGGCTCAGGGCTCAAACTAAGAGAGACAAGGTGGTTATCGCCCAAGCGCTTGTAGCTTTGGAACAAGGGGCTTCCACTGATATTTGGCTAACTATGCTTAAGCAATAGGCCGCCGGCCAGACAGCTCTTGCACACCCGGAGCCTAGGCTCATTGCACAGGTTAGAGTGTCTGGTTTGAGCAGCCCATGAGGGATGTTGAGCAAGGCATCGCACAGAGAGTTGCCCAGTATGCAGGCTTCTCTGGGAGGCATGTTGTCCTGTATAAGGGTTGCCTGCCCTAGTCTCCCTTTCCCAGAAAAACGGCAGAGGACAGGTCGAGAGCACTTCGGGTCAAGCTAACAGCCTGATGGCGACTCTTGTACACAGTCTTAATGTTTGATTGGGAAGGTACAACCTCTGCCTCTATCCCTCAACATATGGGTGACCTATTTGCTTGTAAAAATATAAAGCCTTATCATTAATTAATAAAAAAAGGGGGAGATGTAGGGAGCCGTCCCTGCATTCTCCATTACAATGATGGCGCCTGAAGGCACTGAATGTAAATTATTGCGCAGGTGCTGGGTAATTTTCCATTTCCTTGATCTCTGCCTATTCCGTGGCGTCATATGGCCTGATGAGCTAAAGCCAATCATAGGGTGACACGTCCCAGGCGGGGGCTGCCAGCCTTTATTAGGGGACGGGATTCTTGGCTCTGGGTCTCCGCTCTGGTAAGCTTATGCTCTCCTATCAAGACGCATTAAAGCTTTCCTGCAGAAGGATCCAAATGTCCTGTGTGGTTCTTGCTGGTGAGGCCATAGCGTGGGACACATTACCAAGCCATAGAGAGACCCTTCAGATGACATCAAAGAGCCACAGAGAGGCCCTTCTGAGGACGTCACAAGTCTAAAGAGAGAACATCAGGTGACATCACAGAGCCACAGAGAGACCCTTCAGGTGACATCACAGAGCCAGAGAAGATAATCCATGTGAAATCACAGAGACACAGAGACACTCTTCAGGTGACCTCACAGATCCACAGAGAGATCCTTCAGGTGACATCACAGAGCCACAGAGAGACACTTGAGGTGACTTCACAGAGCAACAGAGAGAACTTTCAGGTGACATCACAGAACCACAGAGTGAGACTTCAAATGAAATCACAAATCCACAGAGAGAATTTTCAGGTGAAATTACATAGCCACAGTGAGACCCAACAGGTGACATCACAGAGACACAGTGAGACCTTTCATGTGACACCACAGAGCCACAGTGAGACCCTTCAGGTGACATCACAGAGCCACAGTGAGACCCTTCAGGTGATATCACAGATCCATAGAGAGACCCTTCAGGTAACTTCACAGAGCCACATAGAGACACTAGGGGACATCAAAGAGCCACAGAGTGATCCTTCAGGTGAAATCACAGATCCATAGAGAGACACTTAGGTGACATCACAGTGCCACAGATCGATCCTCAGGTGACATTACAGAATCACAGAGAGACACTTCAGGTGACATCAAAGAGCCACAGAGAGGCCCTTCAGGTGACATCACAGAGCCACAGAATGACCCTTCAGGTGACCTCACAGAGTCACAGAGGGACCTTTAGGTGACATCACAGAGCCACAGAGAGACTTTTCAGGTGAAATCACAGAGCCACAGAGAGACCCTTAGGTGACATCACAGAGCCACAGACAGATACTCATGTGACATCTCAGAGCCACAGAGAGACCCTTCAGGTGAAATCAAGAGCCAAAGAGAGACTCTTAGGTGAAATCACAGAACCACAGTGACACTTCAGGTGACATCACTGCGCCACAGAGAGACCCTTCAGGGGACATCACAGAGCCACAGAGAGACACTTGAGGTGATATCACAGAGCCACAGAGAGAACTTTCAGGTGACATCACAGAACAACAGAGTGACCCTTCAGATGACATCAAAAATTCACAGAGAGACCTTTCATGTGACCTCTCATATCAACAGAGAGACCATTCAGGTGAGATCACAAGCAACAGAGAGACCATTAGGTGACAACACAAAGCCACAGAGACCCTTCAGTTGACATCACAGACCCAAAAAGAGACACTTCAGGTGACATCACAGAGCCAAAAGTGAGATACTTCAGGTGACAGAACAGAAACAGGAAAGGCCCTTCTAGGACACACAAATCCGCAGACAGAACCTTCAGTGACATCACAGAACCACAGAGATGTATTTATGTGAAATCAAAGAGCCACAAGACCCTTCAGGTGACATAACTGAGCCACAGAGAGCCCATTCAGGTGACATCACAGAGCCACAGATTGATCCTACAGATGACATCACTGAGTCACATAGAGACACTTCAGGTGACATCACAGAGCCACAGAGAGACCCTTAGGTGACATTACAGAGCCACAGACAGATACTCATGTGACATCTCAGAGCCACAGAGAGAACTTTCAGGTGACGTCACAGAACCACAGAGTGACACTTCAAATGAAATCAAAAATCCACAGAGAGAACTTTCAGGTGAAATTACATTGCCATAGTGAGACCCAACAGGTGACATCACAGAGCCACACAGAGACCCTCTAGGGGACATCACAGAGCCACAGAGAAACCCATTAGGGGAAATCACAGAGCCACAGAGAGACACTTCAGGTGACATCACAGTGCCACAATGAGACCATAGAGATGATATTACCAAGCCATAGAGAGACCCTTCAGATGACATCTCAGAGCCACAGAGAGGCCCTTCTGAGGACATCACAAATCTACAGAGAGAACTTCAGGTGACATCACAGAGCCACAGAGAGACCTTAGGTGAAATCACAGAGCGATAGAGAGGCCGTTCAGGTGATATCACCGAGTCACAGAGAGACCCTTTAGGTGACATCACAGAACCAGACAAGACTCTTCATGTGAAATCAAGAGACACAGAGACACACTTCATGTGACCTCACATATCCACCGTGAGACCCTTAGATGACATCACAGAGCCACAGAGAGACATTTCATGTGACATCACAGAGCCACAGTGAGACCCTTCAGGAGACATCACAGAGCCACAGAGAGTCCCTTCAGGTGACATCACAGAGCCACAGATATAAACTTCAGGTGACATCACTTAGTCACAGAGACCCTTGAGGTGACATCACAGAGCCATACAGAGACCCTTCAGGTGACATCACAGAGCCAGACAAGACCCTCCATGTGAAATCACAGAGACACAGAGACACTCTTCAGGTGACCTCACAGATCCACAGAGAGACCCTTGAGGTGACATCACAGAGCCACAGAGAGACACTTGAGGTGACATCAAAGAGCCATGGAGATCCTTCATGTGACATCACAGAGCCACAGTGAGACCCTTCAGGTGACATCACAGAGCCACAGTGAGACCCTTCAGGTGATATCACAGATCCACAGAGAGACCCTTCAGGTGACTTCACAGAGCCACATAGAGACATTAGGGGACTTCACAGAGCCACAGAGTGATCCTTCAGGTGAAATCACAGATCCATAGAGATACACTTAGGTGACATCACAGTGCCACAGATCGATCCTCAGGTGACATCACAGAATCACAGAGAGACACTTCAGGTGACATCAAAGAGCCACAGAGAGGCCCTTCAGGTGACATCACAGAGCCACAGAATGACCTTATAGGTGACCTCTCAGAGTCAAAGAGGGACCCTTACGTGACATCACAGAGGCACAGAGAGACTTTTCAGGTGAAATCACAGAGCCACAGAGAGACCCTTAAGGTGATATCACAGATACACAAAGAGAAAATTAGGTGACATAACAGCCAAAGAGAGATCATTCAGGTGACATCACAGAGCCACAGAAGAACGATAGGTGACATCACAGAGCCACAGAGAACCTTCTGGTGACATCACAGAGCCACAGAGGGACCATTCAGATGACATCACAGGGCCACAGAAGAATGATAGGTGACATCACAGAGCCACAGTGAACCTTCTGGTCACATCACAGAGCCACAGAGGGACAATTCCGGTGACATCACAGAGCCAAGAGACTCTCTTCAGGTGACCTCACATATCCACAGAGAGACCCTTAAGGTGACATCACAGAGCCACAGAGAGACACTTCAGGTGACATCACAGAGCCACAGAGAGACCTTACAGTTCACATCACAGATCCACAGAGAGTCCCTTCTGGTGACATCACAGCACCACTGATACATCCGTAGGTGACATCACAGAGCCACAGAGAGAACCTTCTGGGTCATCACAAACCACAGTGTGACCCTTCAGAAGACATCAATAATCAACAGATAGACCTTTCAGGTGACATCACAGAGCCACAGTGAGACCCAACAGGTGACATCACAGAGCCACTGAGAGACCCTTAGGTTATATCACAGAGCCATAGAGAGACCGTTCAGGTGATATCACCGAGTCACACAGAGTCCCTTCAGGTGACATCACAGAACAACAGAGTGACCCTTCAGATGACATCCAAAATTCACAGAGAGATCTTTCAGGTGACCTCTCAAATCAAAAAAGCGACCCTTCAGGTGAGAACACAAGCAACAGAGAGACTATTAGGTGACATCACAAAGCCACAGAGACCCTTCAGTTGATCACAGACCCAAAAAGAGACACTTCAGGTGACATCACAGAGCCAAAAGTGAGATCCTTCAGGTGACAGAACAGAAACAGGAAAGGCCCTTCTAGGACACACAAATCCGCAGACAGAAACTTCAGTGACATCACAGAGCCACAGAGAGACCTTTCATGTGACATCACAGAGCCACAGTGAGACCTTTCATGTGACATCACAGAGCCACAGTGAGACCCTTCAGGTGACATCACAGAGCCAAAGAGAGACCCTTAGGTGACATCACAGATCCACAGAGATAACTTTCAGGTGACATCACAGAACCACAGAGTGACACTTCAAATGAAATCACAAATCCACAGAGAGAACTTTCAGGTGAAATTACATAGCCACAGTGAGACCCAACAGGTGACATCACAGAGCCAGACAAGATAATCCATGTGAAATCACAGAGACACAGAGACACTCTTCAGGTGACCTCACAGATCCACAGAGAGATCCTTCAGGTGACATCACAGAGCCACAGAGAGACACTTGAGGTGACTTCACAGAGCAACAGAGAGAACTTTCAGGTGACATCACAGAACCACAGAGTGAGACTTCAAATGAAATCACAAATCCACAGAGAGAATTTTCAGGTGAAATTACATAGTCACAGTGAGACCCAACAGGTGACATCACAGAGACACAGTGAGACCTTTCATGTGACACCACAGAGCCACAGTGAGACCCTTCAGGTGACATCACAGAGCCACAGTGAGACCCTTCAGGTGATATCACAGATCCATAGAGAGACCCTTCAGGTAACTTCACAGAGCCACATAGAGACACTAGGGGACATCAAAGAGCCACAGAGTGATCCTTCAGGTGAAATCACAGATCCATAGAGAGACACTTAGGTGACATCACAGTGCCACAGATCGATCCTCAGGTGACATTACAGAATCACAGAGAGACACTTCAGGTGACATCAAAGAGCCACAGAGAGGCCCTTCAGGTGACATCACAGAGCCACAGAATGACCCTTCAGGTGACCTCACAGAGTCACAGAGGGACCTTTAGGTGACATCACAGAGCCACAGAGAGACTTTTCAGGTGAAATCACAGAGCCACAGAGAGACCCTTAGGTGACATCACAGAGCCACAGACAGATACTCATGTGACATCTCAGAGCCACAGAGAGACCCTTCAGGTGAAATCAAGAGCCAAAGAGAGACTCTTAGGTGAAATCACAGAACCACAGTGACACTTCAGGTGACATCACTGCGCCACAGAGAGACCCTTCAGGGGACATCACAGAGCCACAGAGAGACACTTGAGGTGATATCACAGAGCCACAGAGAGAACTTTCAGGTGACATCACAGAACAACAGAGTGACCCTTCAGATGACATCAAAAATTCACAGAGAGACCTTTCATGTGACCTCTCATATCAACAGAGAGACCATTCAGGTGAGATCACAAGCAACAGAGAGACCATTAGGTGACAACACAAAGCCACAGAGACCCTTCAGTTGACATCACAGACCCAAAAAGAGACACTTCAGGTGACATCACAGAGCCAAAAGTGAGATACTTCAGGTGACAGAACAGAAACAGGAAAGGCCCTTCTAGGACACACAAATCCGCAGACAGAACCTTCAGTGACATCACAGAACCACAGAGATGTATTTATGTGAAATCAAAGAGCCACAAGACCCTTCAGGTGACATAACTGAGCCACAGAGAGCCCATTCAGGTGACATCACAGAGCCACAGATTGATCCTACAGATGACATCACTGAGTCACATAGAGACACTTCAGGTGACATCACAGAGCCACAGAGAGACCCTTAGGTGACATTACAGAGCCACAGACAGATACTCATGTGACATCTCAGAGCCACAGAGAGACCCTTCAGGTGAAATCAAGAGCCAAAGAGAGACTCTTAGGTGACATCACAGAACCACAGTGACACTTCAGGTGACATCACTGCGCCACAGAGAGACCCTTCAGGGGACATCACAGAGCCACAGAGAGACACTTGAGGTGATATCACAGAGCCACAGAGAGAACTTTCAGGTGACGTCACAGAACCACAGAGTGACACTTCAAATGAAATCAAAAATCCACAGAGAGAACTTTCAGGTGAAATTACATTGCCATAGTGAGACCCAACAGGTGACATCACAGAGCCACACAGAGACCCTCTAGGGGACATCACAGAGCCACAGAGAAACCCATTAGGGGAAATCACAGAGCCACAGAGAGACACTTCAGGTGACATCACAGTGCCACAATGAGACCATAGAGATGATATTACCAAGCCATAGAGAGACCCTTCAGATGACATCTCAGAGCCACAGAGAGGCCCTTCTGAGGACATCACAAATCTACAGAGAGAACTTCAGGTGACATCACAGAGCCACAGAGAGACCTTAGGTGAAATCACAGAGCGATAGAGAGGCCGTTCAGGTGATATCACCGAGTCACAGAGAGACCCTTTAGGTGACATCACAGAACCAGACAAGACTCTTCATGTGAAATCAAGAGACACAGAGACACACTTCATGTGACCTCACATATCCACCGTGAGACCCTTAGATGACATCACAGAGCCACAGAGAGACATTTCATGTGACATCACAGAGCCACAGTGAGACCCTTCAGGAGACATCACAGAGCCACAGAGAGTCCCTTCAGGTGACATCACAGAGCCACAGATATAAACTTCAGGTGACATCACTTAGTCACAGAGACCCTTGAGGTGACATCACAGAGCCATACAGAGACCCTTCAGGTGACATCACAGAGCCAGACAAGACCCTCCATGTGAAATCACAGAGACACAGAGACACTCTTCAGGTGACCTCACAGATCCACAGAGAGACCCTTGAGGTGACATCACAGAGCCACAGAGAGACACTTGAGGTGACATCAAAGAGCCATGGAGATCCTTCATGTGACATCACAGAGCCACAGTGAGACCCTTCAGGTGACATCACAGAGCCACAGTGAGACCCTTCAGGTGATATCACAGATCCACAGAGAGACCCTTCAGGTGACTTCACAGAGCCACATAGAGACATTAGGGGACTTCACAGAGCCACAGAGTGATCCTTCAGGTGAAATCACAGATCCATAGAGATACACTTAGGTGACATCACAGTGCCACAGATCGATCCTCAGGTGACATCACAGAATCACAGAGAGACACTTCAGGTGACATCAAAGAGCCACAGAGAGGCCCTTCAGGTGACATCACAGAGCCACAGAATGACCTTATAGGTGACCTCTCAGAGTCAAAGAGGGACCCTTACGTGACATCACAGAGGCACAGAGAGACTTTTCAGGTGAAATCACAGAGCCACAGAGAGACCCTTAAGGTGATATCACAGATACACAAAGAGAAAATTAGGTGACATAACAGCCAAAGAGAGATCATTCAGGTGACATCACAGAGCCACAGAAGAACGATAGGTGACATCACAGAGCCACAGAGAACCTTCTGGTGACATCACAGAGCCACAGAGGGACCATTCAGATGACATCACAGGGCCACAGAAGAATGATAGGTGACATCACAGAGCCACAGTGAACCTTCTGGTCACATCACAGAGCCACAGAGGGACAATTCCGGTGACATCACAGAGCCAAGAGACTCTCTTCAGGTGACCTCACATATCCACAGAGAGACCCTTAAGGTGACATCACAGAGCCACAGAGAGACACTTCAGGTGACATCACAGAGCCACAGAGAGACCTTACAGTTCACATCACAGATCCACAGAGAGTCCCTTCTGGTGACATCACAGCACCACTGATACATCCGTAGGTGACATCACAGAGCCACAGAGAGAACCTTCTGGGTCATCACAAACCACAGTGTGACCCTTCAGAAGACATCAATAATCAACAGATAGACCTTTCAGGTGACATCACAGAGCCACAGTGAGACCCAACAGGTGACATCACAGAGCCACTGAGAGACCCTTAGGTTATATCACAGAGCCATAGAGAGACCGTTCAGGTGATATCACCGAGTCACACAGAGTCCCTTCAGGTGACATCACAGAACAACAGAGTGACCCTTCAGATGACATCCAAAATTCACAGAGAGATCTTTCAGGTGACCTCTCAAATCAAAAAAGCGACCCTTCAGGTGAGAACACAAGCAACAGAGAGACTATTAGGTGACATCACAAAGCCACAGAGACCCTTCAGTTGATCACAGACCCAAAAAGAGACACTTCAGGTGACATCACAGAGCCAAAAGTGAGATCCTTCAGGTGACAGAACAGAAACAGGAAAGGCCCTTCTAGGACACACAAATCCGCAGACAGAAACTTCAGTGACATCACAGAGCCACAGAGAGACCTTTCATGTGACATCACAGAGCCACAGTGAGACCTTTCATGTGACATCACAGAGCCACAGTGAGACCCTTCAGGTGACATCACAGAGCCAAAGAGAGACCCTTAGGTGACATCACAGATCCACAGAGATAACTTTCAGGTGACATCACAGAACCACAGAGTGACACTTCAAATGAAATCACAAATCCACAGAGAGAACTTTCAGGTGAAATTACATAGCCACAGTGAGACCCAACAGGTGACATCACAGAGCCACAGAGAGACCCTCTAGTGGGCATCACAGAGCCACAGAGAGACCCATTAGCGGACATCACAGAGCCACAGAGAGGCCCTTCAGGTGACATCACAGTGCCACAATGAGACCATTAGGTGACATTACCAAGCCATAGAGAGACCCTTCAGATGACATCACAGAGCAACAGAGAGGTCCTTCAGGTAACATCACAGATCCACAGAGAGACCCTTCAGGTGACATCACAGAGCCACAGAGAGACCCTTCAGATGACATCACAGAGCCACAGAGAGGCCCTTCAGGTGACATCACAGTGCCACAATGAGACCATTAGGTGACATTACCAAGCCATAGAGAGACCCTTCAGATGACATCACAGAGCAACAGAGAGGTCCTTCAGGTAACATCACAGATCCACAGAGAGACCCTTCAGGTGACATCACAGAGCCACAGAGAGACCCTTCAGATGACATCACAGAGCCAGACAAGATCCTCCATGTGAAATCACAGAGACATAGAGAGACCCTTCAGGTGAAATCACAGTGCCACAATGAGACCATACAGATGACATTACCAAGCCACAGAGAGACCCTTCAGGTGACATCACAGAGTCACAGAGAGGCCCTTCTGAGGACATCACAAATCTACAGAGAGAACTTCAGGTGACATCACAGAGCCACAGAGAGAACCTTAGATGACATCACAGAGCCACAGAGAGACCTTTCTTTTGATATCACAGAGTCACAGAGAGACCCTTCAGGTGACATCACAGAGCCGCAGAGAGATCTTTCAGGTGACATCACAGAGCCACAGATATACCCTTCAGGTGGCATCACATAGCCACAGAGAGAACTTTCAGGTGACATCACACAACTACAGAGTGACACTTCAAATGAAATCACAAATCTACAGAGAGAAATTTCAGGTGAAATTACATAGCTACAGTGAGACCAAACAGGTGACATCACAGAGACACAGTGAGACCTTTCATGTGACATCACAGAACCACAGTGAGACCCTTCAGGTGACGTCACAGAGCCACAGATAGACCCTTCAGGTGATATCACAGATCCACAGAGAGACCCTTCATGTAACTTCACAAAGCCACATAGAGACACTAGGGGACATCACAGAGCCACAGAGTAATCCTTCAGGTGAAATCACAGATCCATAGAGATACACTTAGGTGACATCACAGTGCCACAGATCGATCCTCAGGTGACATCACAGAATCACAGAGAGACACTTCAGGTGACATCAAAGAGCCACAGAGAGGCCCTTCAGGTGACATCTCAGAGCCTTAGAATGACCCTTCAGGTGACCTCACAGAGTCACAGAGGGACTTTTAGGTGATATCACAGAGCCACAGAGAGACTTTTCAGGTAAAATCACAGAGCCACAGAGAGACCCTTCAGGTGATATCACAGATCCACAGACAGATACTCATATGACATCACAGAGCCACAGAGACCCTTCAGTTGACATCACTGAGCCACAGAGAGACCATTCAGGTGACATCACAGAGCCACAGATTGATCCTTCAGATGACATCACTGAGTCACATAGAGACACTTCAGGTGACATCACAGAGCCACAGAGAGACCCTAAGGTGACATCACAGAGCCACAGACAGATACTCATATGACATCACAGAGCCACAGAGACCCTTCAGGTGACATCAAGAGCCAAAGAGAGACCCTTAGTTGACATCACAGAACCACAGTGCCCTTCAGGTGAAATCACAGAGCCTCAGAGAGACACTTGAGGTGACATCACAGAGCCAAAGAGAGAAATTTCAGGTGACATCACAGAACCACAGAGTGACACTTCAAATGAAATCACAAATCAACAGAGAGAACTTTCAGGTGAAATTACATAGCCACTGTGAGACCCAACAGGTGCCATCACAGAGCCACAGAGAGACCCTAAGCGGACATCACAGAGCCACAGAGAGACCCATTAGTGGACATCACAGAGCCACAGAGATACCCATCAGGTGACATCACATTGCCACAATGAGACCATACAGATGACATTACCAAGCCATAGAGAGACCCTTCAGATGACATCTCAGAGCCACAGAGAGGCCCTTCTGAGGACATCACAAATCTACAGAGAGAACTTCATGTGACATCACAGAGCCACAGAGAGACCATTAGTTGACCTCACAGAGCCACAGTGATCCTACATTGGACATCACAGCACCACAGATCGACCCTTCAGGTGACATGAAAGAGCCACAGAGTTCCTTCTGGTGACATCACAGACCAATGATATACCCATCAGGTGACATCACAGAGCCACAGAGAGACCTTTCAGGTTACATCACAGAGCCACAGAGACCCTCAGGTGACATCACAGAGCCACAGATAGACCCTTAGTTGACGTTACAGAGCCACAGAGACCATTCAGGTGACATCAGTGAGTCGTAGAGAGACCCTTCAGATGACATCACAGAGCCACAGAGAGCCTCTTCAGGTGACATCACAGAGCCAGACAAGATCCTCCATATGAAATCACAGAGACACAGAGACACTCTTCAGGTGACCTCACAGATCCAAAGAGAGACCCTTCAGGTGACATCACAGAGCCACAGAGAGACACTTGAGGTGACATCAAAGAGCCACAGAGAGGCCCTACAGGTGACATCAAAGAGCCACAGAGAGGCCCTACAGGTGACATCACAGAGCCACAGAGAGACCCTTCAGATGACATCACAGAGCCAGACAAGACCCTCCATGTGAAATCACAGAGACACAGAGACTCTCTTCAGGTGACCTCTCAGATCCACAGAGAGACCCTTAAGGTGACATCACAGAGCCACAGAGAGACACTTCAAATGACATCACAGAGTCACAGAGAGACTTTACAGATCACATCACAGATCCACAGAGAGTCCCTTCTGGTGACATCACAGCACCACTGAGAGATCCTTAGTTGACATCACAGAGCCACAGAGAGAACCTTCTGGGTCATCACAAACCACAGTGTGACCCTTCAGAAGACATCACACATCCACAGATAGACCTTTCCGGTGACATCACAGAGCCACAGTGAGACCCATCAGGTGACATCACAGAGCCACAGTGAGACCCATCAGGTGACATCACAGAGCCATAGAGAGACCTTTCAGGTGATATCACCGAGTCACAGAGAAACCCTTCAGGTGACATCACAGAACCAGACAAGACTCTTCATGTGAAATCAAGAGACACAGAGACACACTTCATGTGACCTCACATATACAAGGAAGAACCTTAGATGACATCACAGAGCCACAGAGAGATGTGACATCACAGAGAGAGACCCTTCTTTCACAGAGCCACAGAGAGTCCCTTCAGGTGACATCACAGAGCCACAGATATAAACTTCAGGTGACATCACTTAGTCACAGAGACCCTTGAGGTGACATCACAGAACCAAAGAGAGACCCTTCAGGTGACATCACAGAGCCAGACAAGAACCTCCATGTGAAATCACAGAGACACAGAAACACTCTTCAGGTGACCTCACAGATCCACAGAGAGACCCTTCAGGTGACATCACAGAGCCACATAGAGACACTAGGGGACTTCACAGAGCCACAGAGTGATCCTTCAGGTGAAATCACAGATCCATAGAGATACACTTAGGTGACATCACAGTGCCACAGATCGATCCTCAGGTGACATCACAGAATCACAGAGAGACACTTCAGGTGACATCAAAGAGCCACAGAGAGGCACATCAGGTGACATCACAGAGCCACAGAATGACCTTTTAGGTGACCTCTCAGAGTCACAGAGGGACCCTTAGGTGACATCAAAGAGCCACAGAGAGACTTTTCAGGTGAAATCACAGAGCCAAGAGAGACCCTTCAGGTGATATCACAGATCCACAGAGAGAAAATTAGGTGACATAACATAGCCAAAGAGAGATCCTTCAGGTGACATCACAGAACAACAGATTGACCCTTCAGATGACATCAAAAATTCACAGAGAGACCTTTCAGGTGACCTCTCAAATCAACAGAGAGACCCTTCAGGTGAGATCACAAGCAACAGAGAGACTATTAGGTGACATCACAAAACACAGAGACCCTTCAGTTGATATCACAGACCTAAAAAGAGACACTTCAGGTGACATCACTGAGCCAAAAGTGAGATCCTTCAGGTGACAGAACAGAAACAGGAAAGGCCCTTCTAGGACACACAAATCCGCAGACAGAACCTTCAGTGACATCACAGAGCCACAGAGATGTATTTAAATTCAGGTGCTGAGCCACAGAGAGACCATTCAGGTGACATCACAGAGACAGAACAGATGAGAGTCACATCACTTCAGGTGACATCACATAGCCACAGAGAGACACTTGAGGTGACATCACAGAACCACAGAGGGATCCTTCATGTGACATCACAGACCCACAGTGAGACCCATCTGGTGACATCACAGAGTCACAGAGAGACCCTTATGTGACATCACAGAGCCACAGACAGATACTCATTTGACATCACAGAGCCACAGAGAGACCCTTCAGGTGACATCAAGAGCCAAAGAGAGACCCTTCAGGTGACATCAAACAGCCGCAGATAGACCCTTCAGGTGACATCACAGAGCCACAGAGAGTCCCTTCAGGTGACATCACAGAGCCACAGATATAAACTTCAGGTGACATCACTTAGTCACAGAGACCCTTGAGGTGACATCACAGAGCCACACAGAGACCCTTCAGGTGACATCACAGAGCCAGACAAGACCCTCCATGTGAAATCACAGAGACACAGAGACACTCTTCAGGTGACCTCACAGATCCACAGAGAGACCCTTAAGGTGAAATCACAGAGCCACAGAGAGACACTTGAGGTGACATCAAAGAGCCAAGGAGATCCTTCATATGACATCACAGAGACACAGAGAGACACTCAGGTGACCTCACAGATCCACAGCGAGACCATACAGTTCACATCACAGATCCACAGATAGTCCCTTCTGGTGACATCACAGCACAACTGAGAATCCTTAGGTGACATCACAGAGCCACAGAGAGAACCTTACAGTTCACATCACAGATCCACAGATAGTCCCTTCTGGTGACATCACAGCACAACTGAGAATCCTTAGGTGACATCACAGAGCCACAGAGAGAACCTTCTGGGTCATCACAAACCACAGTGTGACCCTTCAGAAGACATCACAAATCCACAGAGAGACCTTTCAGGTAACATCACAGAGCACAGTGAGACCCATCTGGTGACATCACAGAGCCACAGAGAGACATTTCATGTGACATCACAGAGCCACAGTGAGACCCTTCAGGAGACATCAGAGAGCCACAGAGAGACCCTTCAGGTGACATCACAGAGCCACAGATATAAACTTCAGGTGATATCACTTAGTCAGAGAGACCCTTGAGGTGACATCACAGAGCCACAGAGAGACCCATCAGGTGACATCACAGAGCCAGACACGACCCTCCATATGAAATCACAAAGACACAGAGACACTCTTCAGGTGACCTCACAGATCCACAGAGAGACCCTTCAGGTGACATCACAGAGCCACAGAGAGACACTTGAGGTGACATCAAAGAGCCATGGAGATCCTTCATGGGACATCACAGAGCCACAGTGAGACCCTTCAGGTGACATCACAGAGCCACAGTGAGACCCTTCAGGTGATATCACAGATCCACAGAGAGACCCTTCAGGTGATATCACAGATCCACAGAGAGACCCTTCAGGTGACTTCACAGAGCCACATAGAGACACTAGGGGACTTCACAGAGCCACAGAGTGATCCTTCAGGTGAAATCACAGATCCATAGAGATACACTTAGGTGACATCACAGTGCCACAGATCGATCCTCAGGTGACATCACAGAATCACAGAGAGACACTTCAGGTGACATCAAAGAGCCACAGAGAGGCACATCAGGTGACATCACAGAGCCACAGAATGACCTTTTAGGTGACCTCTCAGAGTCACAGAGGGACCCTTAGGTGACATCAAAGAGCCACAGAGAGACTTTTCAGGTGAAATCACAGAGCCACAGAGAGACCCTTCAGGTGATATCACAGATCCACAGAGAGAAAATTAGGTGACATAACATAGCTAAAGAGAGATCCTTCAGGTGACATCACAGAACAACAGTGTGACCCTTCACATGACATCAAAAATTCACAGAGAGACCTTTCAGGTGACCTATCAAATCAACAGAGAGACCCTTCAGGTGAGATCACAAGCAACAGAGAGACCATTAGGTGACATCACAAAGCCACAGAGACCCTTCAGTTGACATCACAGACCCAAAAAGAGACACTTCAGGTGACATCACAGAGCCAAAATTGAGATCCTTCAGGTGACAGAACAGAAACAGGAAAGGCCCTTCTAGGACACACAAATGCGTAGACAGAAACTTCAGTGACATCATAGAGCCACAGAGAGACTTTTCATGTGACATCACAGAGCCACAGTGAGACCTTTCATGTGACATCACAGAGCCACAGTGAGCCCCTTCAGGTGACATCACAGAGCCACAGATAGACCCTTCAGGTGATATCACAGATCCACAGAGAGACCCTTCAGGTAACTTCACAGAGCCACATAGAGACACTAGGGGACATCACAGAGCCACAGGGTGATCCTTCAGGTGAAATCACCGATCCATAGAGATACACTTAGGTGACATCACAGTGCCACAGATCGATCCTCAGGTGACATCACAGAATCACAGAGAGACACTTCAGGTGACATCAAAGAGCCACAGAGAGGCCCTTCAGGTGACATCACAGAGCCACAGAATGACCTTCAGGTGACCTCACAGAGTCACAGAGGGACCTTTAGGTGACATCACAGAGCCACAGAGAGACTTTTCTGGTGAAATCACAGAGCCAAGAGAGACCCTTCAGGTGATATCACAGATCCACAGAGAGAAAAGTAGGTGACATAACATAGCTAAAGAGAGATCCTTCAGGTGACATCACAGAACAACAGTGTGACCCTTCAGATGACATCAAAAATTCACAGAGAGACCTTTCAGGTGACCTCTCAAATCAACAGAGAGACCCTTCAGGTGAGATCACAAGCAACAGAGAGACCATTAGGTGACATCACAAAGCCACAGAGACCCTTCAGTTGACATCACAGACCCAAAAAGAGACACTTCAGGTGACATCACAGAGCCAAAAGTGAGATCCTTCAGGTGACAGAACAGAAACAGGAAAGGCCCTTCTAGGACACACAAATCCGCAGACAGAACCTTCAGTGACATCACTGAGCCACAGATATGTATTTATGTGACATCACAGAGCAACAGAGAGACCCTCAGGTGACATCACTGAGCCACAGAGAGACCATTCAGGTGACATCACAGAGTCACAGATTGATCCTTCAGATGACATCACAGAGTCACATAGAGACACTTCAGGTGACATCACATAGCCACAGAGAGACACTTGAGGTGACATCACAGAACCACAGAGGGATCCTTCATGTGACATCACAGACCCACAGTGAGACCCATCTGGTGACATCACAGAGTCACAGAGAGACCCTTATGTGACATCACAGAGCCACAGACAGATACTCATTTGACATCACAGAGCCACAGAGAGACCCTTCAGGTGACATCAAACAGCCGCAGATAGACCCTTCAGGTGACATCACAGAGACACAGAGACCCTTTAGGTGTCATCACAGAGCCACAGAGATACCCTTTAGGGGACATAACGCAGCCACAGTTAGATCCTTTAGGTGACATCACAGAACCACAGAGAGTCCCTTCAGGTGACATCACAGAGCCACAGAGAAAACCTTCAGGTGACATCACTTAGACACAGAGACCCTTGAGGTGACATCACAGAGCCACAGAGAGACCCTTCAGGTGACATCACATAGCCACAGAGAGACACTTCAGGTGACATTACCGAGCCAGAAAAGACCCTTCATGTGAAATCACAGAGACACAGAGACACTCTTCAGGTGACCTCACAGATCCACAGAGAGACCCTTAGATGACATTACAGAGCCACAGAGCGACCTTTCTTGTGATATCACAGAGCCACAGAGAGACCTTTCAGGTGACATCACAGAGCCACAGAGAGATCCTTCAAGTGACATCACAGAGCCACAGATAGACCCTTCAGGTGGCATCACATAGCCAAGAGAGACAATTCAGTTGACATCACAGAGCCACGGTAAGACCCTTCAGGTGACATCACAGACACGCAGAGAGACCCTTCAGGTGACATCACATTGCCACAGAGAGTCCCTTCAGTTGACATCACAGCACGACAGTGAGGAACATAGGCGACATCAAAGACCCACAGAGACCCTTCAGGTGACATCTCAGAGCCACATAGAGACACTAGGGGCATCACAGAGCCACAGAGTGATCCTTCAGTTGACATCACAGAACCACAGAGAGGCCCTTCTGAGGACATCACAAATCTACAGAGAGACTCTTCAGGTGACATCAAAGAGCCACAGAGAGATACTTCAGGTGACATCACAGAGCCAATAATAGACCCATCAGGTGACATCACAGAGCCACAGAGAGACCTTTCAGTTGACTACAAGAGCCACAGAGAGACCCTCAGGTGACGTCACAGGGCCACAGAGAGACCCTTAGGAGACATCACAGAGCCACAGAGAAGATTCAGGTGACATCACTGAGCCACAGAGAGGCACTTCAGGTGACATCACAGAGCCAGACAAGACCCTTCATGTGAAATCACAGAGACACAGAGACACTCTTCAGGTGACCTCACTGATCCACAGAGAGAGCCTTAGATGACATCACAGAGCCACAGAGAGACTTTTCTTGTGATATCACAGAGCCGCAGAGATAACTTTCAGGTGACATCACAGAGCCACAGAGTGACCCTTAAGATAACATCCCAAATCTACAGAGACATATTTCAGTTGTCATCACAAATCCACAGAGAGACCCTTCAGGTGACATCACAGAGCCACAGATTGACCCATAGGTGACATCACAGAGCCACAGACAGACCCTTAGGTGACATCACAGAGCTACAGAGATATCCTTCTTGACCTCCCAAACCAAAGAATGTCCCTTCAGATGACGTCACAAATCTACAGAGAGACCTTTCAGGTGACATCACAGAGCCACAGAGAGACCTTTCAGGTGACATCACAGAGCCACAGAGAGACCCTCCGGTAACATCACATAGCCACAGAGACACTTTAGGTGACATCACAGAGCCAGACAAGAACCTTCTTGTGACATCACAGAGACACAGAGACACTCTTCAAGTGACCTCACTGATACACAGAGAGACCCTTACATGACATCACAGAGCCAAAGAAAGACCTGTCTTGTGATATCACAGAGCCACAGAGAGAACCTTCAGGTGACATCATAGAGCCACAGAGAGATCCTTAATGTGGCATTTCAGAGCCACAGATACACCATTCAGGTGGCATCACATAGCCACATAGAGGCAATTCAGGTGACATCACAGAGCCACAGATTCAGGTGACATCACAGAGCCAAGAGAGACCCTTCGGTGACATCACATAGCCACAGAGACACTTTAGGTGACATCACAGAGCCAGACAAGACCCTTCATGTGAAATCACAGAGACATAGAGACACTCTTCTGCTGACCTCACAGATCCACAGAGAGACACTTAGATGACATCACAGAGCCACAGAGAGACCGTTCATGTGACATCATAGAGCCATAGAGACACCCTTCAGGTCACATCACAGAGCCAAAGAGAGACCCTTGAGGTGATATCACAGAGCCACAGAGAGAACTTTCAAGTGACATCACAGAGCCACAGAGTGACCCCTCAGATCACATCACAATTCTACAGAGAGATCTTTCAGTTGTCATCACAAATCCATAGAGAGACCCTTAGGTGACATCAATGAGCCACAGAGAGAACCTTCTGGACATACCAAACCACAGAGTGACCCTTCAGATGACATCACAAATCCAGAGAGAGACCTTTCAGGTGACATCACAGAGCCACAGTGAGAACTCATCAGGTGACATCACAGTGCCACAGAGAGACCCTTCAGTTGACATCACAGAGCCACACAGAGACCCTTATGTGACATCACAGAGCCACAGAGAGATCCTTCAGG
Organism: Cricetulus griseus; assembly: GCF_003668045.3. Taxonomy (NCBI): domain Eukaryota; kingdom Metazoa; phylum Chordata; class Mammalia; order Rodentia; family Cricetidae; genus Cricetulus; species Cricetulus griseus. The sequence continues at coordinate 16,627 of NW_023276984.1, read as the reverse complement.
TGACATAACAGAACCACAGAGTGACACTTGGGTGACATCAGAGAGCCACTGAGAGGCCCTTCTGGTGACATCACAAAACCAAAGAATGAGCCATCATATGACATCACAAATCCTCAGAGAGAACTTTGAGTGACATCACAGTGCCATAGTAAGATCCTTCAGGTGACATCACAGTGCCACAGTAAGATCCTTCAGGTGACATAACATGCCAAAGAGAGATCCTTCAGGTGACATCACAGAACAACAGAGTCACCCTTCAGATGACATAAAAGATTCACAGATAGACCTTTCAGGTGACCTCAAAAAACAACAGAGAGACCCTTCAGGTGACATCACAAGCAACAGAGAGAACATTAGGTGACATCACAAAGCCACAGAGACCCTTCAGTTGACATCAAAGACCCAAAAAGAGACACTTCAGGTGACATCACAGAGTCAAAAGTGAGATCCTTCAGGTGACAGAACAGAAACAGGAAAGGCCCTTCTAGGACACACAAATCTGCAGACAGACCATTCAGATGATATCACAGAGCCACAGAGAGACCATTCAGGTGACATCACAGAGCCACAGATAGACCCTTCAGGTGACATCACAGAGACACAGTGAGACCCTTTAGGTGACATCACAGATCCACAGAGAGATCATACAGGTGACATCACAGATCCTCTGAGAGACCCTTGAGTTGACATCATAGAGCCACAGAGAGACCCTTAGGTGACATCACAGAGCCAGATAAGACCCTTCATGTGAAATCAAAGAGACACAGAGACACTCTTCAGGTGACCTCACGGATCCACAGAGAGACCCTTAGATGATATCACAGAGCCACAGAGAGACTTTTCTAGTGATATCACAGAGCCACAGAGAGACCTTTCAGGTGACATCACAGAGCCACAGAGAGATCCTGCAGGTGACAAAACATAGCCACAGAGAGAACTTTCATGTGACATCACAGAGCCACAGAGTGACCCTTAAGGTAACATCACAAATCTACAGAGAAATCTTTCAGTTGTCATCACAAATCCACAGAGAGACCCTTCAGGTGACATCACAGATCCACAGATAGACCTTTAGGTGACATCACAGAGCCACAGACAGACCCTTAGGTGACATCACAGAGCTACAGAGATATCCTTCTTGACATCCCAAACCAAAGAATGTCCCTTCAGATGACATCACAAATCCACAGAGAGACCTTTCAGGTGACATCACAGAGCCACAGAGAGACCCTCAGGTAACATCACATAGCCACAGAGACACTTTAGGTGACATCACAGAGCCAGACAAGACCCTTCTTGTGAAATCACAGAGACACAGAGACACTCTTCAGGTGACCTAACAGATCCACAGAGAGACCCTTACATGACATCACAGAGCCACAGAAAGACCTTTCTTGTGATATCACAGAGCCACAGAGAGAACATTCAGGTGCCATCATAGAGCCACAGAGAGATCCTTCATGTGACATTACAGAGCCACAGATACACCATTCAGGTGGCATCACATAGCCACATAGAGGCAATTCAGGTGACATCACAGAGCCAGACAAGACCCTTCTTGTGAAATCACAGAGACATAGAGACACTCTTCAGGTGACCTCACAGATCATCAGAGAGATACTTAGATGACATCACAGAGCCACAGAGAGACATTTCAAGTGACATCATAGAGCCATAGAGACACCCTTCAGGTGACATCACAGAGCCACAGATAGAACATTCAGGTGACATCACTTAGCCACAGAGAGAACTTTCACATGACATCACAGAACCACAGAGTGACCCTTAAGATGACATCACAAATCTACAAAGAGATATTTCTGTTGTCATCCCAAACCACAGAGTGACCCTTCAGATGACATCACAAATCCACAGAGAGACCTTTCAGGTGACATCACAGAGCCACAGTGAGACCCAACATGTGATATCACAGGGCCACAGACAGATACTCAGGTGACATCACAGTGCCAAAGAGAGACCCTTCAGGTGACATCACACAGCCACATTGAGACCCTTCTGGGGACATCAAGAGCCACAGAGAGACGATTTAGGTGACATCACATAGCCACAGAGAGACACTTCAGATGACATCACAGAGCCAGACAAGACCCTTCATGTGAAATCACAGAGACATAGAGACACTCTTCTGCTGACCTCACAGATCCACAGAGAGACACTTAGATGACATCACAGAGCCACAGAGAGACCGTTCATGTGACATCATAGAGCCATAGAGACACCTTTCAGGTCACATCACAGAGCAAAAGAGAGACCCTTGAGGTGATATCACAGAGCCACAGAGAGAACTTTCAAGTGACTTCACAGAGCCACAGAGTGACCCCTCAGATCACATCACAATTCTACAGAGAGATCTTTCAGTTGTCATCACAAATCCATAGAGAGACCCTTAGGTGACATCAATGAGCCACAGAGAGAACCTTCTGGACATACCAAACCACAGAGGACCCTTCAGATGACATCACAAATCCACAGAGAGACCTTTCAGGTGACATCACAGAGCCACAATGAGAACTCATCAAGGGACATCACAGTGCCACAGAGAGTCCCTTCAGTTGACATCACAGAGCCACAGTGAGACCCTTCTGGGGACATCAAGAGCCACAGAGAGAACAATCAGGTGACATCACAGAGCCACACAGAGACCCTTATGTGACATCACAGAGCCACAGAGAGATCCTTCAGGTGACATAACAGAACCACAGAGTGACACTTGGGTGACATCAGAGAGCCACTGAGAGGCCCTTCTGGTGACATCACAAAACCAAAGAATGAGCCATCATATGACATCACAAATCCTCAGAGAGAACTTTGAGTGACATCACAGTGCCATAGTAAGATCCTTCAGGTGACATCACAGTGCCACAGTAAGATCCTTCAGGTGACATAACATAGCCAAAGAGAGATCCTTCAGGTGACATCACAGAGCCACAGAGTGACCCTTCAGATGACATCAAAAATTCACAGAAGACCTTTCAGGTGACCTCAGAAAACAACAGAGAGACCCTTCAGGTGACATCACAAGCAACAGAGAGAATATTCGGTGACATCACAGAGCCACAGAGACCCTTCAGTTGACATCAAAGACCCAAAAAATGACACTTCAGGTGACATCACAGAGTCAAAAGTGAGATCCTTCAGGTGACAGAACAGAAACAGGAAAGGCCCTTCTAGGACACACAAATCTGCAGACAGACCATTCAGGTGAAATCACAGAGCCACAGAGAGACCTTTCAGGTGACTACAAGAGCCACAGAGAGACCCTCAGGTGACATCACAGAGCCACAGAGAGACCCTTAGGAGACATCACAGAGCCACAGAGAAGATTGAGGTGACATCACTGAGCCACATAGAGACACTTCAGTTGAGGAACATCACAGAGCCTGACAAGACCCTTCATGTGAAATCACAGAGACACAGAGACACTCTTCAGGTGACCTCCCCGATCCACAGAGAGACCCTTAGATGACATCACAGAGCCACAGAGAGACCTTTCTTGTGATATCACAGAGCCACAGAGAGACCATTCAGGTGACATCACAGAGCCACAGAGAGATCCTGCAGGTGATATCATAGAGCCACAGAGAGACCTTAGGTGACATCACAGAACCACAGTGACACTTCCGGTGACATCACAGACCTACAGAGAGACCCTTAAGGCGACATCACAGAGCCAAAGAGACACATAAGGTGACATCACAAGCCACAGAGGGATCCTTCATGTGACATCACAGACCCAAAGAGTGACCCTACAGGTGACATCACAGAGCCACAGATATACCATTCAGGTGACATCACTTAGACACAGAGACCCTTGAGGTGACATCACAGAACCACAGAGAGACACTTCAGGTGACATCGCAGAGCCAGACAGAGACCCTTCATGTGAAATCACAGAGACACAGAGACACACTTCAGGTGACCTCACAGATCCACAGAGAGACCCTTAGATGACATCACAGAGCCACAGAGAGACCTTTCAGGTGACATCACAGAGCCACAGAGAGTTCCTTCAAGTGACATCACAGAGCCACAGATAGTCCCTTCAGGTGGCATCACATAGCCACAGAGAGACAATTCAGTTGACATCACAGAGCCACAGTAAGACCCTCAGGTGACATTACAGACACACAGAGAGACCCTTCAGTTGACATCACAGTGCCACAGAGAGTCCCTTCTGTTGACATCACAGCGCGACAGTGAGGAACATACGCGGCATCAAAACCCACAGAGACCCTTCAGGTGACATCTCAGAGCCACATAGAGACACTAGGGCACATCACAGAGCCACAGAGTGATCCCTCAGGTGACATCACAGAACCACAGAGAGGCCCTTCTGAGGACATCACAAATCTACAGAGAGACTCTTCAGGTGACATCAAAGAGCCACAGAGAGATACTTCAGGTGACATCACAGAGCCAATAATAGACCCATCAGGTGACATCACAGAGCCACAGAGAGACCTTTCAGTTGACTACAAGAGCCACAGAGAGACCCTCAGGTGACGTCACAGGGCCACAGAGAGACCCTTAGGAGACATCACAGAGCCACAGAGAAGATTCAGGTGACATCACTGAGCCACAGAGAGGCACTTCAGGTGACATCACAGAGCCAGACAAGACCCTTCATGTGAAATCACAGAGACACAGAGACACTCTTCAGGTGACCTCACTGATCCACAGAGAGAGCCTTAGATGACATCACAGAGCCACAGAGAGACTTTTCTTGTGATATCACAGAGCCACAGAGAGACCTGCAGGTGACACAGAGCCACAGAGAGACTTTTCTAGTGATATCACAGAGCCACAGAGAGACCTTTCAGGTGACATCACAGAGCCACAGAGAGATCCTGCAGGTGACAAAACATAGCCACAGAGAGAACTTTCATGTGACATCACAGAGCCACAGAGTGACCCTTAAGGTAACATCACAAATCTACAGAGACTTCTTTCAGTTGTTATCACAAATCCACAGAGAGACCCTTCAGGTGACATCACAGAGCCACAGAGAAACCCTTAGGTGACATCACAGAGCTACAGAGATAACCTTCTTGACATCCCAAACCAACGAATGTCCCTTCAGATGACATCAAAAATCCACAGAGAGAAATTTCACGTGACATCACAAAGCCAGACAAGACAATTCATGTGAAATCACAGAGACACAGAGACACACTTCAGGTGACCTCACAGATCCTCAGAGAGACACTTAAATGACAACACAGAGCCACAGAGAGACCTTTCATGTGACATCATAGAGCCATAGAGACACCCTTCAGGTCACATCACAGAGCCAAAGAGAGACCCTTGAGGTGATATCACAGAGCCACAGAGAGAACTTTCAAGTGACATCACAGAGCCACAGAGTGACCCCTCAGATCACATCACAATTCTACAGAGAGATCTTTCAGTTGTCATCACAAATCCATAGAGAGACCCTTAGGTGACATCAATGAGCCACAGAGAGAACCTTCTGGACATAAAAAACAACAGAGTGACCCTTCAGATGACATCACAAATCCAGAGAGAGACCTTTCAGGTGACATCACAGAGCCACAGTGAGAACTCATCAGGTGACATCACAGTGCCACAGAGAGACCCTTCAGTTGACATCACAGAGCCACAGTGAGACCCTTCTGGGGACATCAAGAGCCACAGAGAGAACAATCAGGTGACATCACAGAGCCACACAGAGACCCTTATGTGACATCACAGAGCCACAGAGAGATCCTTCAGGTGACATAACAGAACCACAGAGTGACACTTGGGTGACATCAGAGAGCCACTGAGAGGCCCTTCTGGTGACATCACAAAACCACAGAATGAGCCTTCAGATGACATCAAATATCCACAGAGAGAACTTTGAGTGACATCACAGTGCCACAGTAAGATCCTTCAAGTGACAAAACATAGCCAAAGAGAGATCCTTCAGGTGACATAACAGAACAACAGAGTGACCCTTCAGATGATATAAAAAATTCACAGAGAGACCTTTCAGGTGACCTCAAAAAACAACAGAGAGACCCTTCAGGTGACATCACAAGCAACAGAGAGAACATTAGGTGACATCACAAAGCAACAGAGTCCCTTCAGTTGACATCAAAGACCCAAAAAGAGACACTTCATGTGACATCACAGTGTCAAAAGTGAGATTCTTCAGGTGACAGAACAGAAACAGGAAAGGCCCTTCTAGGACACACAAATCTGCAGACAGACCCTTCAGGTGACATCACAGAGCAACAGAGAGACCATTCAGGTGACATCACAGAGCCACAGAAGACCCTTTATGTGACATCACAGAGACACAGTGAGACCCTTTAGGTGACATCACAGAGCCACAGAGAGATCATACAGGTGACATCACAGAGACACAGAGAAACCCTTGAGGTGACATCATAGAGCCACAGTGAGACCCTTAGGTGACATCACAGAAACTTAGTGACAGTTCAGGTAACATCACTGAGTCACAGAGAGACCCTTCAAGTCAGATCACATAGCCACAGAGAGACACTTGAGGTGACATCACAGATCCACAGAGGGATCCTTCATGTGATATCACAGACCCACAGAGAGACCCTTCATGTGACATCACAGAGCCACAGAGAGACCTTTCATTTCACATCACAGATCCACAGAGAGTCCCTTCTGGTGACATCACAGCACCACAGAGAGACCCTTAGGTGACATCACAGAGCCACAGAAAGAACCAACTGGGTCATCACAAACCACAGAGTGACCCTTCATAAGACATCACAAATCCACAGAGAGAGCTTCAGGTGACTTCACAGGGACACAGTGAGACCCATCTGGTGACATCAAAGAGCCACAGGGAGACCCTTCAGGTGACATCACAGTGCCACAATTAGACCATTCAGATGACATCACCAAGCCACAGAGAGACCCTTCAGGTGACATCACAGAGACACAGAGAGGCCCTTCTGAGGACATCACAAATCTACAGAGAGAACTTCAGGTGACATCACAGAGCCACAGAGAGAACCTTAGGTGACATCACAGAACCACAGAGAGACCCTTCAGGTGACATCAAAGAGCTACAGAGAGATCGTTCAGGTGACATCACAGAGCCAATGATAGACCCTTCAGGTGACATCACAGAGCCAGACAAGACCCTTCATGTGAAATCACAGAGACACAGAGACACTCTTCAGGTGACCTCACAGATCCACAGAGAGACCCTTAAATGACATCACAGAGCCACAGAGAGACCTTTCTTGTGATATCACTGAGCCACAGAGAGACATTTCAGGTGACATCACAGAGCCACAGAGAGATCCTTCAAGTGATATCACAGAGCCACAGAGAGACCCTTCAGGTGACTTCACAGAGCCACATAGAGACATTAGGGGACTTCACAGAGCCACAGAGTGATCCTTCAGGTGAAATCACAGATCCATAGAGATACACTTAGGTGACATCACAGAGCCACAGATAGATCCTTCAGGTGGCATCACAGCGCCACAGAAAGACAATTCAGGTGACATCATAGAGCCATGGAGAGACCCTTAGATGACCTCACAGAACCACAGTGACACTTCAGGTGACATCACTGAGTCACAAATAGACCCTTCAATTGACATCACAGAGCCACAGAGAGACACTTGCGGTGACATCACAGAGGCACAAAGGGATCCCTCATGTGACAACACAGACCCACAGAGAGACCCTTCAGGTGACATCACAGAGCCACAGAGAGACCCTTATGTGACATCACAGAGCCACAGAAAGAACCTTCTGGGTCATCAAAAACCACAGAGTGACCCTTCAGAAGACATCACAAATCCACAGAGAGACCTTTCAGGTGACATCACAGAGCCACAGTGTGACCCATCAGGGGACATCACAGAGCCACAGAGAGACCCTTAGGTGACATCACAGAGCCATAGAGAGGCCATTCAGGTAATATCACCGAGTCACAGAGAGACCCTTCAGGTGACATCACAGAACCAGACAAGACTCTTCATGTGAAATTAAGAGACACAGAGACACACTTCATGTGACCTCACATATCCACAGTGAGACCCTTATATGACATCACAGAGCCACAGAGAGACATTTCATGTGACATCACAGAGCCACAGTGAGAACCTTTAGGTGACATCACAGAGCCACAGGGAGACCCTTAGATGACAACACAGAGCCACAGAGAGAACTTTCATGTGACATCACAGAGCCACAGAGTGACCCTTAAGATGACATCACAAATCTACAAAGAGATCTTTCAGTTGTCATCACAAATCCACAGAGAGACCCTTCAGGTGACATCACAGAGCCACAGAGAGACCCTTCAGGTGACATCACAGAGCCACAGTGAGAACCTTAGGTGACATCACAGAGCCACAGGAGACCCTTAGATGACAACACAGAGCCACAGAGAGAAATTTCATGTGACATCACAGAGCCACAGATAGACCCTTCAGGTGACATCACAGAGCCACTGATAGAACATTCAGGTGACATCACTTAGCCACAGAGAGAACTTTCATGTGACATCACAGAGCCACAGAGTGACCCTTAAGATGACATCACAAATCTACAAAGAGATATTTCAGTTGTCATCCCAAACCACAGAGTGACCCTTCAGATGACATCACAAATCCACAGAGAGACCTTTCAGGTGACATCACAGAGCCACAGTGAGACCCAACATGTGATATCACAGGGCCACAGACAGATACTCAGGTGACATCACAGTGCCAAAGAGAGACCCTTCAGGTGACATCACACAGCCACATTGAGACCCTTCTGGGGACATCAAGAGCCACAGAGAGACGATTTAGGTGACATCACATAGCCACAGAGAGACACTTCAGATGACATCACAGAGCCAGACAAGACCCTTCATGTGAAATCACAGAGACATAGAGACACTCTTCTGCTGACCTCACAGATCCACAGAGAGACACTTAGATGACATCACAGAGCCACAGAGAGACCGTTCATGTGACATCATAGAGCCATAGAGACACCCTTCAGGTCACATCACAGAGCCAAAGAGAGACCCTTGAGGTGATATCACAGAGCCACAGAGAGAACTTTCAAGTGACATCACAGAGCCACATAATGACCCCTCTGATCACATCAAAAATCTACAGAGAGATCTTTCAGTTGTCATCACAAATCCATAGAGAGACCCTTAGGTGACATCAATGAGCCACAGAGAGAACCTTCTGGACATACCAAACCACAGAGTGACCCTTCAGATGACATCACAAATCCACAGAGAGACCTTTCAGGTGACATCACAGAGCCACAGTGAGAACTCATCAGGTGACATCACAGTGCCACAGAGAGACCCTTCAGTTGACATCACAGAGCCACAGTGAGACCCTTCTGGGGACATCAAGAGCCACAGAGAGAACAATCAGGTGACATCACAGAGCCACACAGAGACCCTTATGTGACATCACAGAGCCACAGAGAGATCCTTCAGGTGACATAACAGAACCACAGAGTGACACTTGGGTGACATCAGAGAGCCACTGAGAGGCCCTTCTGGTGACATCACAAAACCACAGAATGAGCCTTCAGATGACATCAAATATCCACAGAGAGAACTTTGAGTGACATCACAGTGCCACAGTAAGATCCTTCAAGTGACAAAACATAGCCAAAGAGAGATCCTTCAGGTGACATAACAGAACAACAGAGTGACCCTTCAGATGATATAAAAAATTCACAGAGAGACCTTTCAGGTGACCTCAAAAAACAACAGAGAGACCCTTCAGGTGACATCACAAGCAACAGAGAGAACATTAGGTGACATCACAAAGCCACAGAGACCCTTCAGTTGACATCAAAGACCCAAAAAGAGACACTTCAGGTGACATCACAGAGTCAAAAGTGAGATCCTTCAGGTGACAGAACAGAAACAGGAAAGGCCCTTCTAGGACACACAAATCTGCAGACAGACCATTCAGATGATATCACAGAGCCACAGAGAGACCATTCAGGTGACATCACAGAGCCACAGATAGACCCTTCAGGTGACATCACAGAGACACAGTGAGACCCTTTAGGTGACATCACAGATCCACAGAGAGATCATACAGGTGACATCACAGATCCTCTGAGAGACCCTTGAGTTGACATCATAGAGCCACAGAGAGACCCTTAGGTGACATCACAGAGCCACAGATAGACCCTTCAGGTGACATCACAGAGACACAGTGAGACCCTTTAGGTGACATCACAGATCCACAGAGAGATCATACAGGTGACATCACAGATCCTCTGAGAGACCCTTGAGTTGACATCATAGAGCCACAGAGAGACCCTTAGGTGACATCACAGAGCCAGATAAGACCCTTCATGTGAAATCAAAGAGACACAGAGACACTCTTCAGGTGACCTCACGGATCCACAGAGAGACCCTTAGATGATATCACAGAGCCACAGAGAGACTTTTCTAGTGATATCACAGAGCCACAGAGAGACCTTTCAGGTGACATCACAGAGCCACAGATAGACCCTTCAGGTGACATCACAGAGACACAGTGAGACCCTTTAGGTGACATCACAGAGCCACAGAGAGATCATACAGGTGACATCACAGAGCCAAAGAGAGACCCTTGAGGTGACATCATAGAGCCACAGAGAGACCCTTAGGTGACATCACAGAACCTCAGAGACCCTTCAGGTGACATCCCTGAGTCACAGAGAGACCTTTCAGGTCAGATCACATAGCCACAGAGAGACACTTAGGTGACATCACAGATCCACAGAGGGATCCTTCATGTGACATCACAGACCCACAGAGAGACCCTTCAGGTGACATCACAGAGCCACAGAGAGACCTTTCATTTCACATCACAGATCCACAGAGAGTCCCTTCTGGTGACATCACAGCACCACAGAGAGACCCTTAGGTGACATCACAGAGCCACAGAAAGAACCTTCTGGGTCATCACACACCACAGAGTGACCCTTCTGAGACATCACAAATCCACAGAGAGAGATCCACAGAGAGACCCTTAGATGACATACTTTAGGTGACATCACAGAGCCACAGAGAGACCCTTCAGGTGACATCACAGAGCCACAGAGAGACCCTTCAGGTGACATCACAGAGCCACAGAGAGACCCTTATGTGACATCACAGAGCCACAGAGACACTTCAGGTGACATCACAGAGTCCACAGAGAGACCCTTCAGGTGACATCACAGAGCCACAGAGAGACACTTGAGGTGACATCACAGAGCCACAGAGAGACCCTTCAGGTGACATCACAGAGCCACAGAGAGACCTTTCATTTCACATCACAGATCCACAGAGAGTCCCTTCTGGTGACATCACAGCACCACAGAGAGACCCTTAGGTGACATCACAGAGCCACAGAAAGAACCTTCTGGGTCATCACAAACCACAGAGTGACCCTTCAGAAGACATCACAAATCCACACAGAGACCCTTAGTTGACATCACAGAGCCACAGACAGATACTCAGGTGACATCACAGAGCCACAGTGAGACCCTTCAGGTGACATCAAGAGCCAAAGACATACCCTTAGGTGACATCACAGAACCACAGTGACCCTTCAGGTGACATCACAGCCACAGATACTCAGGTGACATCACAGTGCCAAAGAGAGACCCTTCAGGTGACATCACACAGCCACATTGAGACCCTTCTGGGGACATCAAGAGCCACAGAGAGACGATTTAGGTGACATCACATAGCCACAGAGAGACACTTCAGATGACATCACAGAGCCAGACAAGACCCTTCATGTGAAATCACAGAGACATAGAGACACTCTTCTGCTGACCTCACAGATCCACAGAGAGACACTTAGATGACATCACAGAGCCACAGAGAGACCGTTCATGTGACATCATAGAGCCATAGAGACACCCTTCAGGTCACATCACAGAGCCAAAGAGAGACCCTTGAGGTGATATCACAGAGCCACAGAGAGAACTTTCAAGTGACATCACAGAGCCACATAATGACCCCTCTGATCACATCAAAAATCTACAGAGAGATCTTTCAGTTGTCATCACAAATCCATAGAGAGACCCTTAGGTGACATCAATGAGCCACAGAGAGAACCTTCTGGACATACCAAACCACAGAGTGACCCTTCAGATGACATCACAAATCCACAGAGAGACCTTTCAGGTGACATCACAGAGCCACAGTGAGAACTCATCAGGTGACATCACAGTGCCACAGAGAGACCCTTCAGTTGACATCACAGAGCCACAGTGAGACCCTTCTGGGGACATCAAGAGCCACAGAGAGAACAATCAGGTGACATCACAGAGCCACACAGAGACCCTTATGTGACATCACAGAGCCACAGAGAGATCCTTCAGGTGACATAACAGAACCACAGAGTGACACTTGGGTGACATCAGAGAGCCACTGAGAGGCCCTTCTGGTGACATCACAAAACCACAGAATGAGCCTTCAGATGACATCAAATATCCACAGAGAGAACTTTGAGTGACATCACAGAGCCACAGAGTGACCCCTCAGATCACATCACAATTCTACAGAGAGATCTTTCAGTTGTCATCACAAATCCATAGAGAGACCCTTAGGTGACATCAATGAGCCACAGAGAGAACCTTCTGGACATACCAAACCACAGAGTGACCCTTCAGATGACATCACAAATCCACAGAGAGACCTTTCAGGTGACATCACAGAGCCACAGTGAGAACTCATCAGGTGACATCACAGTGCCACAGAGAGACCCTTCAGTTGACATCACAGAGCCACAGTGAGACCCTTCTGGGGACATCAAGAGCCACAGAGAGAACAATCAGGTGACATCACAGAGCCACACAGAGACCCTTATGTGACATCACAGAGCCACAGAGAGATCCTTCAGGTGACATAACAGAACCACAGAGTGACACTTGGGTGACATCAGAGAGCCACTGAGAGGCCCTTCTGGTGACATCACAAAACCACAGAATGAGCCTTCAGATGACATCAAATATCCACAGAGAGAACTTTGAGTGACATCACAGTGCCACAGTAAGATCCTTCAAGTGACAAAACATAGCCAAAGAGAGATCCTTCAGGTGACATAACAGAACAACAGAGTGACCCTTCAGATGATATAAAAAATTCACAGAGAGACCTTTCAGGTGACCTCAAAAAACAACAGAGAGACCCTTCAGGTGACATCACAAGCAACAGAGAGAACATTAGGTGACATCACAAAGCCACAGAGACCCTTCAGTTGACATCAAAGACCCAAAAAGAGACACTTCAGGTGACATCACAGAGTCAAAAGTGAGATCCTTCAGGTGACAGAACAGAAACAGGAAAGGCCCTTCTAGGACACACAAATCTGCAGACAGACCATTCAGATGATATCACAGAGCCACAGAGAGACCATTCAGGTGACATCACAGAGACACAGTGAGACCCTTTAGGTGACATCACAGAGCCACAGAGAGATCATACAGGTGACATCACAGAGCCAAAGAGAGACCCTTGAGGTGACATCATAGAGCCACAGAGAGACCCTTAGGTGACATCACAGAGCCACAGATAGACCCTTCAGGTGACATCACAGAGACACAGTGAGACCCTTTAGGTGACATCACAGATCCACAGAGAGATCATACAGGTGACATCACAGATCCTCTGAGAGACCCTTGAGTTGACATCATAGAGCCACAGAGAGACCCTTAGGTGACATCACAGAGCCAGATAAGACCCTTCATGTGAAATCAAAGAGACACAGAGACACTCTTCAGGTGACCTCACGGATCCACAGAGAGACCCTTAGATGATATCACAGAGCCACAGAGAGACTTTTCTAGTGATATCACAGAGCCACAGAGAGACCTTTCAGGTGACATCACAGAGCCACAGATAGACCCTTCAGGTGACATCACAGAGACACAGTGAGACCCTTTAGGTGACATCACAGAGCCACAGAGAGATCATACAGGTGACATCACAGAGCCAAAGAGAGACCCTTGAGGTGACATCATAGAGCCACAGAGAGACCCTTAGGTGACATCACAGAACCTCAGAGACCCTTCAGGTGACATCCCTGAGTCACAGAGAGACCTTTCAGGTCAGATCACATAGCCACAGAGAGACACTTAGGTGACATCACAGATCCACAGAGGGATCCTTCATGTGACATCACAGACCCACAGAGAGACCCTTCAGGTGACATCACAGAGCCACAGAGAGACCTTTCATTTCACATCACAGATCCACAGAGAGTCCCTTCTGGTGACATCACAGCACCACAGAGAGACCCTTAGGTGACATCACAGAGCCACAGAAAGAACCTTCTGGGTCATCACACACCACAGAGTGACCCTTCAGAAGACACCACAAATCCACAGAGAGATCTTTCCCGTATAATAAGAGAGCCACAGAGAGACCCTTAGATGACATCACAGAGCCACCGAGAGACCTTTATGGGGACGCCACAGTGCCACAGAGAGACACTTTATGTGACATCACAGAGCCACCGAGAGACACTTAGGTGACATCACAGAGCCACAGGGAGAAGCTTAGGGTGACATCACAGAGCCACCGAGAGACCTTTCCGGTGACGTCGCAGAGCCACAGAGAGACACATTATGTGACATCAGAGAGCCACAGAGAGACATGATGACATCACAGAACCACAGCGAGACCCTTCATGTGACATCACAGAGCCACAGAGAGACCTTTCAGTTCACATCACAGATCCAAAGAGAGTCCCTTCTGGTGACATCACAGCACCAGAGAGAGACCCTTAGTTGACATCACAGAGCCACAGAAAGAACCTTCTTGGTCATCACAAACCACAGAGTGACCCTTCAGAATACATCACAAATCCACAGAGAGACCCTTAGGTGACATAACAGAGCCACAGACAGATACTCAGGTGAAATCACAGAGCCACTGTGAGACCCTTCAGGTGACATCAAGAGCCAAAGGGAGACCCTTAGGTGACATCCCAGAACCACAGTGACCCTTCAGGTGACATCACAGAGCCACAATGAGACCATTCAGGTGACATCACAGTGCCAAAGAGAGACCCTTCAGGTGACATCACACAGCCACATTGAGACCCTTCTGGGGACATCAAGAGCCACAGAGAGACGATTTAGGTGACATCACATAGCCACAGAGAGACACTTCAGATGACATCACAGAGCCAGACAAGACCCTTCATGTGAAATCACAGAGACATAGAGACACTCTTCTGCTGACCTCACAGATCCACAGAGAGACACTTAGATGACATCACAGAGCCACAGAGAGACCTTTCATGTGACATCATAGAGCCATAGAGACACCCTTCAGGTCACATCACAGAGCCAAAGAGAGACCCTTGAGGTGATATCACAGAGCCACAGAGAGAACTTTCAAGTGACATCACAGAGCCACATAATGACCCCTCTGATCACATCAAAAATCTACAGAGAGATCTTTCAGTTGTCATCACAAATCCATAGAGAGACCCTTAGGTGACATCAATGAGCCACAGAGAGAACCTTCTGGACATACCAAACCACAGAGTGACCCTTCAGATGACATCACAAATCCACAGAGAGACCTTTCAGGTGACATCACAGAGCCACAGTGAGAACTCATCAGGTGACATCACAGTGCCACAGAGAGACCCTTCAGTTGACATCACAGAGCCACAGTGAGACCCTTCTGGGGACATCAAGAGCCACAGAGAGAACAATCAGGTGACATCACAGAGCCACACAGAGACCCTTATGTGACATCACAGAGCCACAGAGAGATCCTTCAGGTGACATAACAGAACCACAGAGTGACACTTGGGTGACATCAGAGAGCCACTGAGAGGCCCTTGTGGTGACATCACAAAACCATAGAATGAGCCTTCAGATGACATCACATATCCACAGAGAGAACTTTCAAGTGACATCACAGAGCCACATAATGACCCCTCTGATCACATCAAAAATCTACAGAGAGATCTTTCAGTTGTCATCACAAATCCATAGAGAGACCCTTAGGTGACATCAATGAGCCACAGAGAGAACCTTCTGGACATACCAAACCACAGAGTGACCCTTCAGATGACATCACAAATCCACAGAGAGACCTTTCAGGTGACATCACAGAGCCACAGTGAGAACTCATCAGGTGACATCACAGTGCCACAGAGAGACCCTTCAGTTGACATCACAGAGCCACAGTGAGACCCTTCTGGGGACATCAAGAGCCACAGAGAGAACAATCAGGTGACATCACAGAGCCACACAGAGACCCTTATGTGACATCACAGAGCCACAGAGAGATCCTTCAGGTGACATAACAGAACCACAGAGTGACACTTGGGTGACATCAGAGAGCCACTGAGAGGCCCTTCTGGTGACATCACAAAACCACAGAATGAGCCTTCAGATGACATCAAATATCCACAGAGAGAACTTTGAGTGACATCACAGTGCCACAGTAAGATCCTTCAAGTGACAAAACATAGCCAAAGAGAGATCCTTCAGGTGACATCACAGAACAACAGAGTGACCCTTCAGATGACATAAAATATTCACAGAGAGACCTTTCAGGTGACCTCAGAAAACAACAGAGAGACCCTTCAGGTGACATCACAAGCAACAGAGAGAATATTCGGTGACATCA
>NW_023276983.1:10000-46640 GCF_003668045.3 Cricetulus griseus | reverse complement strand
AAGGGGGTCAGGGGTCTTTTCTTGATTCTCTGAGCACGTGGCGCCACCTCAACTATGATCAGCAGATGCACCCGGAGGACAGACTGCCACTCTGAGGACACCCAGGACCCAGGAGGTACGGACTCGGGCCAAGGACACTTGGACCCGCCTCAGTTAGCCGCCGAGTTCTGCCGCCGTCTTCCCGGCGCCATTGCCTTATGAGCAGCGTGGGCGGACTGGTTTGGCGTCTGTTCTTTCCTGTCTATTCTGTGTTATCATCATTGGTTTTCAATTCAGGATCCACCACGCCACCGCCCCGCTTTCCGTATCCGGGCCGAACTCGGGTCTGAGGCTATGACAGTAGGACTGTTTCTGCCCCAGCTGCCGTTATGGCTGTTTCCCTGCTCTGGGGGAACATGGCTACAAGGCTGAGATCTGCTACCCGTCTTTCTGTGCTCCACACACATGGTATGCAGGGGGGCCGCAGGAGTCTTTTTCCCACCCCTAGATTGGCCAAGGGTCTGGGTTTACCAGCAGCACCCCCACCCCAGGTCTCTCTGCCTTGAGCACATGGAGCTAGCTCAGGCAGATGAACCATCTGTCCTGATCCGGATATTCAAAAAAAAAAAAAAGGGGGGCCTTAAAGTTATTAAGAACTATAAAAGGGACTTTGACAAAATTTTTATGTTAACTAAAAAATAAAAAAAATGTAAAAGACTTAAGTAATAAAGAAAAAAATTGTCTAAGAATGTCTAAGAAAGTCAGAGAAATAAAATAAAAGGTTAAAGAGAGTTAAAGCAAATGATAAAAGTTATAGAGGGTTAAAGCAAGTTGTTGGAGGTCAAAAAAGAAGATTGTTACAGAAAGTTATAGAGGGTTAAAGTAAGTTATAAAAGGTCAGAGAAAAGTTGTCAAAGGTCAGAGAAAAGGTTGTTACAAGTTAAAAAAAAAATGTAAACTGTGCTATGGTTTCTCATGTCTACAAACAGTAAATTTTAAAAATAATAATATAAGTTAAAATTTTAATCATATTAAGCTGATTTTGTTTTTAAAAAAAGTCCTGTTTATTTCTCAAGTAATTTATGTATACTTGTTTTAAAATGTTGTTTCCTGGTTTAGCCAGCACATGGCCAACTGGTCACATGACTTGACTGGTCGCCATTTTGCTAAAGTTAAAAAAGAATACTTAAACCGCCATCTTGACTAAAGGTGACCGCATGGAAATTAGAGGTACCATCTTAAAAACAAGTTTTTCAGTTAAGATTTAAAATGTTAATGCTTCTATATATTACAGAAAGACCTTAAGCGAATTTAAATTTCTTTTTAAAACCAGTTTTCAAATGTTTGTTTTTATTAATGTTTGTACTTAAAGAGCTTCAATTTAGAATTATTTCTAAGCAAAGCCTGACAATGTAAAGTTCTTGTTTTATAAAAGATGCTAATCTGTTACAGTTTGTGTTTTCAGAAGTTAAGTTTAGGATGTTGATAGCACACACCTTTAAGCTCAGGGTGTAGATGGCACACGCCTTTAATCCCACCATTCGGGAGGAAGAGGCAGATGGATCTTTATGAGTTCAAGGCCTGCCTGGTCCGGCAGATCGAATTCCAGGACAGGCTCCAAAGTCACAGAAAAACCCTGCCTCAGAAAGAAGTTAAGCTACTGTTTAAGGAATATAAGGTAGCTCTATGCAGTTTTAAGTTCAGCTGTGCTAAGTTTCAAATATTTTACTAAGTTAAAACCAGTTACAGTCAGGCTGGAAATTAATTACAGAAATAAGACCTTACCTAGCCACCTATATGCTTCTTGTGTGCTTAAGGCAAGTGACTAAAATAGACAAACAGACCTCTAATGCTTCAGAGATCTTCAGAATATGGAATTTAAATTGTTATCTTTTAAAGTTTATAATATCAGACAGACTGCCAGATCCTGACAATGACCCAAAGTCTCCAAAGAAGATTATGAGGCACCCCAGTTCCTACACCTGGACCAGTGAGCGAGACGATCAAATGTGATACCTGCCGCCTGCCAGGACCTAACCGAGACTGTCGAAAAAGCTGCTGGACACTGGAAAATTGATTACACCCCCTTTGCCTAGACAAAAGAAAGTCAGTCTTTTCCATGTCCCTCTTCCACAGACCACAGAGAGAAAAAAAAAACTCTCACAGTATAGGCCTGGCTGTTCTTTGAGACAGCTGCCTCCAGCAGTAATGGAGAAACTTGGGTATGGCTCACTGTATATGGACTGGCTTCTAACTGGTTTCTGTCACTTTTTAGTAGATTCGGATAAAATATACCCTTCTCAGATCTCTGAAATATTACTGGTTGTCAGCTTGACAGCATCAGACAGTCAGATCCACTATAGACTAGTCAGTATGTTAGCTGATAAAATAATGACTATCTACTGTTCAGGCACAAGCTCAAGGTTTTTAAGTTTATTTTGGTTGTCATCTAAGTACAAACTTAAAGGGCTTTTCATCAGGCCAAAGGCACCTCTGTCCAATCCATACCTGGCTCTCTGGACAGAAGAAAAATGTACATGCTTATAGCCCAAATCTGTAGTTTTTGCTAGGACTCAAAGTTATAAATAGTGTTCTTGCTGTTTGAACAGATATCCAGATATCTGCTTTTTTCTGCACTGTGGGCTTCTATAAATAAGTTTTAACCTCTGTTCCTAGTTTAAATATGTCTTAAACAGGTTTCTGCTTCTGACAGACATCTGAGTACCAGTTGCTGACTTCAGACTGTTCTAAGTAGACTGCGAACCCTAGACTTGCTATGGATGTGAACTAGTCTGCTGATATGGACACCCCCTATCTCTGCAACAGTGTCTGCTAACCAGAAGCCCCTGATGGATTCCCCGTTGCCTAAATTCCTTTTTGTTTTTGACTAGCATTTCAACCTTCTGGGGTCCCTAACTTCGTCCCAAAGTCAGCAGGAAGCAGTTTGGAAAAGAATTTCACCGTCCATTCTCCCTGGTTGAAATGCTAAGTCAAAGGGAACTTCCTTGCGAGGGGATGCCAGTACCTATCACTCCCTGATGGGTAGCACTAGAGACTGGGTCCTCCTACTCCCCCTAGCATACCCCTAGGCCATATGGGCTCACACCTTTTAAAAAAAAAAAAACTTATAAAGACCAGAGGGACCATCCTACCATTCCCCATTCCTACCAGATCGGGGACACTGTCTGGGTCCGGCGTCACCAGACCTCAGCGCCTACCAGTTGTGAAACTGCCATGCAGCACAAGCTCACATTGTCTGAGGTCTCAGGAAAGGGGCTATGCATAGGCAGTACTGGTTTGACCCCCTGCGTCTCTACTACCGTTCTCAATGCCACTATTGACTTTTGTATATTGACAGAACTTTGGCCCAGGGTCACATATCACCAACCTGAATATATTTATAGGGTACTAGAGAAGTCAACCCGGCATAAGAGGGAGCCAATATCCTTTACCGTGGCCCTATTATTAGGAGGGATAACAGTGGGGGCCATAGCAGCCGGCATAGGGACCGGAACCATTGCCTTACAGGGAATTAATCATTTTAAGCTTCTACAACAAGCCATGCACACGGATATCCAGGTCCTAGAAGAGTCAGTCAGTGCACTCGAAAAATCCTTAACATCACTCTCTGAGGTGGTCCTGCAGAACAGACGAGGGTTAGATTTATCATTTTTACAGACCATACAGGAATAATTAGAGACAGCATGGCCAAGCTTAGAGAAAGACCTAACCAGAGACCTTTGAATGAAAGATTTCATTCAGTCACAAGAGAAATGGGGGAATGAAAGGCCCGCTGCCTCTCTGTCTTCCCCCCGCCTATGCTGATGCTGGATGTTCTCTCTGGAGCAGCCGGGAGGGGCTGGAGAGTGCAGCGCGGGCGAGCTGCCGCAGAGCCGCCCTGCCCCCGCCGGCCTCCACTTCCCCCGGCTGCCGTTTTCCCTCCCAAGCCGGTTCACCCAGGCGGGGCTGCCCTGGCACCGCGCCGGGGCTGGGGCCGAGCACCCCTCGCCCCCACGCCCCCCCCCCGTTGAGAAACACTCCGTCCCAAGGTCTCCGCCCCCAAGGTCAGCCACCTGGGCGCGGAGGGAGGAATCAAGTCTGTTGTACCAGACACCAGACCTTGAGAATATGCTGATCTGGAATGGCTCTGTGCCTCATTTGAACCATCAAATAGAATCCCTGCTCCTAGCTTGCGCCTTTTTCCCTATATAAGGACCCCTTTCCTTTGGCTCGGGGGCTTGGCCTCAGAAAAGCTAAGTCGCCCCGGGTACCCGCGTCTCCAATAAAGCCTCTTGTTTTTTACATCCAGTTCGTGGCCTCGCTGGTTCCTGGGTGTGTGGGTCTCCCTCTACGAAAGTGCCTCTTCGGGGTCTTTCAGGACAAGCAGTATTTGGGTATATACCCAAGAGAGGAATGGCTGGATCTTGAGGTAGATTGATTCCCATTTTTCTGAGCAACCGCCATACTGATTTCCAAAGTGGTCTTACAAGTTCACACTCCCACCAGCAATGGAGGAGTGTTCCTTCTTCTCCACAACCTCTCCAGCATAGGTTGTCATTGGTATTTTTGATTTTAGCCATTCTGACAGGTGTGAGGTGGTATCTCAGAGTTGTTTTGAGTTGCATTTCTCTGATGGCCAAGGATTTTGAGCACTTTCTTAAGTGTCTTTCAGCCATTTCAGATTCCTCTGTTGAAAAATCTCTGTTTAGTTCTGCACCCCACTTTTTAATTTCATTGTATGGTGTTTTGGTGGCTAGCTTCTTGAGCTCCTTGTATATTTTGGAAATCAGTCCTCTGTCAGATGTGGGGCTGGTGAAGATCTTTTCCCATTCTGTGGGTGGTCGTTTTGTCTTACTGACTGTGTCCTTTGCCTTACAGAAGCTTCTCAGTTTCAAGAGGTCCCATTTATTAATTGCAGACCTCAGTGTCTGTGCTTCTGGCGTGATGTTCAGGAATCGTTCTCCTGTGCCAATTTGTTCAAGGGTTGTTCCCACTTTCTCTTCTAAAAGATTCAGTGTGGCTGGGTTTATGGAGAGATCTTTGATCCATTTGCACTTAAGTTTCGTGCATGGTGACAAGTATGGATCTATCTGCAATTTTCTGCATGTTCGAATCCAATTGTGCCAGCACCATTTGTTGAAGATGCTATCTTTTTTCCATTGTATGGATTTAGCACCTTTGTCAAAAATAAGGTGTTCGTAGGTGCGTGGGTTAATATCTGGGTCTTCAATTCGATTCCATTGGTCTATCTGTCTATTCTTGTGCCAATACCAAGCTGTTTTCAGAACTATGGCTCTATAGTAGACCTTGAAGTCAGGGATGGTGATGCCTCCAGAGGATCTTTTATTGTAAAGAGTTGTTTTGGCTATCCTAGGTTTTTTATTTTTCCATATAAAGTTGAGTATTGTTCTTTCAATGTCTGTGAAAAACTGTGTTGGGATTTTGATGGGGATTGCATTAAATCTGTAGATTGCTTTTGGTAGAATTGCCATTTTTACTATGTTAATTCTGCCTATCCAAGAGCACGGGAGATCTTTCCACTTTCTGGTATCTTCTTTAATTTCTTTCTTTAAAGTCTCAAAGTTCTTATTGTACAGGTCTTTCACTTTTTTGGTTAGTGTTACCCCCAGATATTTAATGTTGCTTGTGGATATTGTGAAAGGTGATGTTTCCATGATTTCTTTCTCATTGAGTTTATCATCTGTATACAGTAGGGCTACAGATTTATTTAAGTTAATTTTGTATCCTGCTACCTTGCTGAAGGTGTTTATCAGCTGTAGGAGTTTCCTGGTAGAGTTTTTCGGGTCACTTATGTAGACTATCATGTCATCTGCAAATAGTGAAAGTTTGACTTCGTCCTTTCCAATTTGTATCCCTTTGATATCCTGATCTTGTCTTATTGCTCTAGCTAGAACTTCAAGAACAATATTGAAGAGATATGGAGAGAGTGGACATCCTTGTCTTGTTCCTGATTTTAGAGGAAATGCTTTGAGTTTCTCTCCATTTAGTTTGATGTTGGCTATTGGTTTGGTGTATATCGCATTTATCATGTTTAGATATGTTCCTGTTATTCCTGTTCTCTCCAAGATCTTTGTCATGAAGGTGAAAGACCTCAGAAGAGATACTTTCGTAGAAGAAGAAGACCCACACCCAGGAATCATCGAAACCACGAACTCTGGATGCAAGAACAAGAGGATTTATTGATGGCGCCGGGCACCCGGGGACTTAGCTTTTTGTTAGGCTAAGCCCTGAGCCCCGGAAGGGGAGTCCTTTTATAGGGGAAAAAGGCACCGTAATAGTCAGGTGAAATGGCCTTTATCTTTTGCCGGTCCAGATGGCTGACCTTGGGACGGAGCGGTCCGGCGGGGGCCGGGGCCGGCCTTGCGCGGCGGCGGGGAAGTGCCGGCAGCTGTGGGGATCAAGGGTCAGGGGGTGCAGGGGAGGATGTATTCGCCAGCTGCATGCAGGAAAACTTAAAAGAGAAAGCTAAGGGCGGGGGTCTTTCAAAGGGATGTTGGATTTTGTCAAAGGCCTTTTCAGCATCTAGTGAGATGATCATGTGGTTTTTCTTTTTCAGTTTGTTTATATGGTGGATTACATTGATGGTTTTTCGTATATTGAACCATCCTTGCATCCCTGGGATGAAGCCCACTTGATCGTGGTGGATGATTTTTCTGATATGTTCTTGGATTCGATTAGCCAATATTTTATTGAGTATTTTAGCATCAATGTTCATGAGAGATATTGGTCTGTAGTTCTCTTTCTTATTCTTATCTTTGTGTGGCTTGGGTATCAAAGTGATTGTAGCCTCATAGAAGGAGTTTGGCAATATCCCATCTGCTTCTATTGTGCGGAACAGTTTGAGGAGTATTGGTATCAGCTCTTGTTTGAATTTCTGGTAGAATTCTGCAGTGAAGCCATCTGGTCCTGGGCTTTTTTTGGTTGGGAGGCTTTTGATGACTGCTTCTATTTCATTAGGGGTTATGGGTCGATTTAAATTGTTTATCTGATCTTGATTTAATTTTGGTAAGTGATATTTATCCAGGAAACTGTCCATTTCCATTAGATTTTCGAATTTTGTGGAGTACAGATTTTCAAAGTATGACCTAAAGATTCTCTGGATTTCCACAGTGTCCGTTGTTATATCCCCCTTTTCGTTTCTGATTTTGTTAATTAGTGTGCTCTCTCTCTGCCTTTTGGTTAGTTTGGCTAGAGGTTTGTCTATCTTGTTGATCTTCTCAAAGAACCAACTCTTTGTTTCATTGATTCTTTGTAATGTTTTCCTAGTTTCTACTTTATTGATTTCAGCTCTCAGGTTGATTATTTCCTGGCGTCTACTCCTCCTTGGTGAGTTTGCTTCTTTTTGCTCTAGTGTTTTCAGTTGTTCTGTCAGTTCTCTAATGTGACTTTTTTCTAGTTTCTTCATGTGGGCACTTAGTGCTATGAACTTCCCTCTTAGGACTGCTTTCAGAGTGTCCCATAAGTTTGGGTATGTTGTGTCTGCATTTTCATTAGAATCTAGGAAGTCTTTAATTTGTTTTTTTATTTCTTCCTCAACCCAGGAATGGTGCAATTGGGTGTTATTCATTTTCCAAAAGTTTGCAGGTTTCCTGCCATTTGTATTGTTGCTGAATTCTAGCTTTAATGCATGGTGGTCTGATAAGATACAGGGGGTTATTTCAATTCTTTTGTAATTGTGGAGGTTTGCTTTGTTGCCTACTATGTGGTCAATTTTGGAGAAGGTGCCATGTGGTGCTGAGAAGAAGGTATATTCTTTTGAGTTTGGATGGAATGCTCTATAGATATCCGTTAACCCCAGTTGGGCCATGACTTCTTTCAGATCCTCTGTTTCTTTGTTAAGTTTTTGTCTGGTGGTCCTGTCTAGTGGTGTAAGGGGGGTGTTGAAGTCTCCTACTATAAGTGTGTGTGGTTTTATGTGTGGTTTGAGCTTTAGTAATGTTTCTTTCACAAATGTGGGTGCCTTCGTATTTGGAGCATAGATGTTCAGGATTGAGATTTCATCTTGATGGACTTTTCCTGTGATGAGTATGAAATGCCCTTCTTCATCTCTTTTGATTGATTTTAGTTTAAAGTCCATTTTGTTAGATATTAGGATTGCTACACCTGCTTGTTTCTTGAGGCCATTTGATTGGAAAATCTTTTCCCATCCTTTTACTCTGAGGTATCGCCTGTCTTTGAAGTTGAGGTGTGTTTCTTGTAAACAGCAGAAAGATGGATTCTGTCTTCGTATCCATTCTGTTAGCCTATATCTTTTTACGGGTAAGTTAAGGCCATTGACATTTAGGGATATTAATGTCCATTGTTCGTTGGTTCTTGTTTGGTTTGGATTTATTGTTGGTGGTGTCATTGTGTGTGGATTTTGCTCTCCTGCTTCTTTTTGTGTTTGGCAATATTAGATTATCTATTGCCTGTGTTTTTGTGCATGTAGTTATGTTCCTTGGGTTGGAGTTTTCCTTCCAGAACCTTCTGTAGTGCTGGATTTGTGGATATGTATTGTTTAAATCTGTTTTTGTCATGGAAAATCTTGTTTTCTCCATCTATAGTGATTGAAAGTTTTGCTGGGTACAGTAGTCTGGGTTGACATCCATGCTCCCTTAGTGCTTGTAGTGTATCTATCCAAGACCTTCTGGCTTTCATAGTTTCCATTGAGAAGTCGGGTGTGATTCTGATTGGTTTGCCTTTATATGTTACTTGGCCTTTTTCCTTTGCAGCTCTTAATATTTTTTCTTTATTCTGTAGATTTGGAGTTTTGATTATTATGTGTCGGGGGGACTTCTTTTTGTGGTCCAGTCTGTTTGGTGTCCTATAAGCTTCTTGTACTTTCATAGGCATATCTTTCTGTAGGTTGGGGAAGTTTTCTTCTATGATTTTGTTGAATATGTTTTCTGTACCTTTGAGCAGTGTTTCTTCACCTTCTTCTACACCTATTATTCTTAGGTTTGGTCTTTTCACGGTGTCCCATATTTCCTGTATATTTTGTGTTAGGGATTTGTTGGTCTTGAGGTTTTCTTTGGTTGATGAATGTATATCCTCTAGCGAGTCTTCAATAGCTGAGATTCTCTCTTCTGTCTCTTGAATTCTATTAGTTATACTCACATCTTTAGATCCTGATCGTTTATCCAACCTTTCCATTTCCAGCATCGCTTCATTCTGTGTTTTCTTTAATGTGTCTAATTCAGCTTTCATGTTTTGAACTGTTTCAAGAGCTTCCTTCACTTGTTTGGTTGTTTTATCTTGGGTTTCTTTAGCTTCTTTAAGAGATTTGTTTATTTCTTGAATATTTTGGTTTGTCTTTTCCTCCATATCGTGTAATTTTTTGCTTACTTTTTCTTCTATTTCTTTAAGGGATTTTCTTGTTTCCTCTTTGAAGGTCTCTATCATCTTGCTCAGATAATTTTTGAGGTCCATCTCTTCTTCATGCACTGTGTTGGGCTTTTCAGATCTTGCTGGAGTGGAGTCCCTAGATTCTGGTGGTGTCATATTGGTCTTTCTGTTGTTGAGCGGGTTCTTATTCTGTCTTCTTCCCATATCTTTTTCCAGTGAGTGCAGGTAGGATCTCTCTATCTCCTCTTGTTACTCTGTAGTGTGTGTGGGCCAGGAATTCAATGTCCGAAGCTCTGGATGGTTTTGCCTCTCCTCGTAGCCTCCTCACTCTGATGGCGTTAGGCCTCTTGGTGGATCGGTCGCCGGGAATGGAATGAAGAGTGGCCTGTACCCAGATTCGGGGAGCTCCTCCCTGCCTGGACGTGTCTGTTTCAAGCAGGGACGAGCCTGGAGGGATCTGGGTGGATGGCGCTTAGGACAAGAATTGGGTAAAAGCAGGGGGTGGCTCACCTGGTCTGCGATGAGTCCACGGAAAGGGCTTCACTATAGATTTAAAACCTATTATGGGATGGTTCACATAAAATAACCAGCAATTCTATTTAACATTGAATTGTCAAAGTAGTCAAAACAGAAAAGAACCAACTTAAAACTTTTATCAAAGAGGGGGAGGTGGGTTAGAAGAGCCCCTAGCATCACCATATCTGACTTCAAGCTCTATTATACAGCTACTGTCCTGAAAACAGCTTCATATTGGCACAGAAATAGACAGGTAGACCAATGGAATCAAATTGAAGACCCTGATATTAACCCACACACCTATGAACAGATTTTTGACAAAGAAGCTAAAACTATACAATGGAAAAAAGAAAGCATCTTCGGCAAATGGTGCTGGCATAACTGGGTGTTGGCATGTAGAAAACTGTGGATACATCCATATCTATCACCATGAACAAAAATTAAGTCCAAATGGATGAAAGACCTCAACATAAATCCAGATACCCTGAACCTATTAGAAGACAAAGTGGCAAGTACCATTGAAGGAAATTGGTACAGGAGACAGCTTCCAGAACATAACAACAGTAGCACAGACACTGAGATCAACAATTAATAAATGGAACCTACTGAAATGGAGAAGCTTCTGTAAGGCAAAGGACACAATCAACAAGTCAAAGAGGCGGCCCACAGAATGGGGAAAGATATTCAACAACCCCACATCTGACAGAGGGCTGATCTCCAAAATTTACAAAGAAGTCAAGAAGATAGTCTCTAAAACACCAAATAATCCAATTAGAAAGTGGGGATACAGAACTAAATAGATAATTCTCAATAGAGGAATCTAAAATGGTTGATAGGCACTTAAGAAATCGATCAACATCCTTAGCCTTAAGGGAAATGCAAATCAAAACAACTCTGAGATACCATCTTACTCCTGTCAGAATGGCTAAAATCAAACACATTAATGACAGTTCATGCTGGAGAGGATGTGGAGAAAGGGGAATATTCCTCCAGTGCTGGTGGGAGTGCCAACTTGTACAGCCACTTTGGAAACAGCATTGAGATTCCTCAGGATAATGGGAATCAGTCTATCACAAGATCCAGCAATTCCACTCTTAGGCATATACCCAAAAGATGCACATTCATACAATAAGGACATCTGTTCAACGATGATCAGTATACATTACTGGCATATGAATGGACTTTGGGAGTCCATTCCATATGGAGGGGTGCTCTATCAGCCTGGACTAGTGGGAGAGGGCCTAGGCCCTGCCCTAGATGATCTGACAGACTTTGTAGATCACCCCTGGAGGGCCTCACCCTTCCTGAAGAGCAGAGGGGGAATGGGGTGGGAAGTTGGGGGGGTGAGTAGGGGAGGGGAGGAGGAAGAGGGAGCTGGGATTGACATGTGAAGCAAGTTTGTTTCTAATTTAAATAAAAATATATAATTCATATGAAAAAGAATTAATATTTGTTTATCCACGTGTTTATCTAATCTGAAATAAAGCAAGTTTGGAACCAGTCTCTGAAGATTCAACTTGAAACCTATTTTTCAAAAAAAAATGTTAAAGATTTTACAAATAAAATACAATTACATCAAAAAACTATTTTATTGAAAATAGGAGATAATCTTGTTGATTATTTTTAGTAGTAAAGAAGACATGGGAGAGCAGGAAGATTTAGTCGGGAGAAGAATTGAGGAGAACAAGAAAAGAGATACAGCAATAGAGGGAGCCATTCTACGTTTAAAGAGAATTCTGGCACTAGGGAAATGTCCAGAGATCTACAGATTTGATACCAACTAACAATCTAAGCAGTGGTTGCTAGGCTACCTTCAATGCCTTCTCCGATAATGAGATTGATGACTACCTTATATTCCATCCTAGAGCCTTCATCCAGTAGCTGAGGGAAGCAGGGGCAGACACCCACAACTAAACTCTGAGCTGAACTCTGGAATCCACTTGCAATAATGGAGGAGTCATGAGCAAAGGGGTCAAGGCCAGACTGAAACAATCCACAGAGACAGCTGAGCTGAACAAGGATTGCTCATGGACCCCAGATTGATAGCTGGGAAACCAGCATAGTTCTGTTCCAGACTCCCTGAATGAGGATGTCAGTTTGGAGGTCTGGGCAATCTTTGGAGCCTCTGCTAATGGATCAGTATTTATCCCTAGTACATAAATGAACTTTGGGAGCCCTCTCCACATAAAGGGATACTCTCTCAACCTAGACACATGAGGGAGGGTCTAGGCCTGCTCCAAATGAGATGACAGCCTTTGTAGATTCCCCATGGAAGGCCTCGCCCTCCCTGGGGAGCAGAAAGGGATTGGGATAGGGGGTGGGGGCAGGGGAGGAGGGGAGGGAAAGTGGGCTTGACATTTAAAAGATGATTGTTTCTAATAATAATAAAAAAGTCTATTTCCAAAATTAAAAAATAAAAACTATATAAAAATTTAAAAATAGAAAAGTAGGTGTTATTGACATCATTAGGGTGATAGCACTTGTATTCAAAGAATAGGAATAGTACTTTCATTAAGAATGCTCTGATATTGCAATAAAATAAGTGCCAGGTGAATTGCAATTGACTTACTTGGTGAGATAGTTGGCTTCCATTCTGGCTCAAGGTCTTCATTCCATTCTGCTCCAGTAGTAATAACAAATAGAGAGAGCAAGAGAAGGAGAAAGTGATGGAGGAGAACAAGGAGAGAAGAAGTGAGGGGAGATAAAAATCAGTACAGTCAAATGAACAAAGCAGTAACAGAAAGAGAACTGTGGTTTGTGTGTGAAAATGTTTAATGTCATCAGTAATAAGCGGATAGAAAATTTAAACTACAGTCAGAAATCACTTCACACTCAGGGACTGGCAGCATTTAAGTCTGACAGAAACATATTTTGACAAGGATATGTAGCAAATACATTTTTTATAAACCACTAGTGGGAATTTAAATGGATGCAACCAATTTGAAGGGTAATTTGACAATATCTAGAAATTTGACAATATGTGTACTATAAGAGCCAGCAATTTTTCCATAGAGAGGCAATCCCACGCATTTACACATGGGACAACGTGTCCAGAATTGCTTACTGTGACAAAAAAAACTAGCAACATTGTACATTTCCATAAAGCAAAAGAATGTGTGTGTGTGTGAGTTTGTGTTTGTGTACATATGTGTGTTTTTCTGATTTGAGTTCACATAACCTTGTATGGATAATGTATCCTTGGTCACTTCCCTGAGGAAGACGTTTGTCCTGCTCTCCACATTCCTTAGTCACCTATAATTCTCTACCTAGGGCTGTGGCCCTGTGAGATATCCATGCCTGCCTGTCTATAAGACGTGTCCTTGTGTAGGTCTTATTTATTTTGTTGAGACTTCATGGCTTCTCAGCTTCCCTGAGATCTAGCCAACCCTTTAGGGCTAGTGATGTCATGAACCCTGGAGGAGGACCTACAAAAACCACTATAGATTTCAAAATTATGTTTGTTATTTAAGGAGATTACACTATAATAATTTCCTACTTCTCTTTTATCCTTTCTAAATTTCCCACATATTCTACATTACTTTTTTCATATTTGTGTTATTGGGCTTGCATTCCCTGCTGGTAATCAATAGCTCAAAAATACAAAGTTCTACAGGGAGAATTAGTAGCAATGGCACGCATATCAGTAAATACTAAATACGTGCATGCACACATATGCAGGATGAAGATATATGTGTTTTCTAAATTCTGTGAAGATACAGAAAGATCAAAAGTTACAGTAATAACCTAATTAGGAACATAGAATCCAGCTAAGGAATAGAAAACAGACTCTAATAAGGGAGAAAGATCCTGGGCCATTGTAATTGATCCAGGACATTTTTTCACTGTTATTTAAGGTGCTGGTGTATAAAATGGTAGTTAGCAATACTATCAAGTTAAAAGCAAATACATGTTCAAAACCTTTATGAGTACATTTAGTGCAAGCCCCAGATATTAATCAATAATTTCTTCTAAACAAAGTATCAATTCAAATAATAGGAAAATAAAACATTCCATAATAAGATCATAATAACCCAATAATAAAACTGCATTAGTATTTTACAGCTTAATTTGGAAACACAGAAATAGTCATTCAATTTTATTGCAAATTAAACATGTATCACATGTTTCTAAAATAATCTATCACATTATGTAATATTAACTGACTCAATTTATATAAATATTTCTGTTAAGAAATGAAGCTTAGTAACAGGAAATATTAAGAATCCTATCACAGGACATGGTTGATTCAAAGCACAGAAAACAAAAACATAGAGAATAAAATACCCATTTTAATCATTTGCCTATATTTATACTGTATATGCAGTAAACCATTTCTTCTAAATATATACCTTTTATAGTTATAATTAACAATTCTACCTCCCCCATCCATTTTTTTTGTCTTTTTATTAACTCATACACAACTACTTATCTTCTGGTTTGTTGAAACAGCAAGTCAGACAACACTTGGCACAGTAATGTCTCTCAATTTGCCTAGCCATGAAAACTGCATCACCACATCGATCAGAAGGATACTTGACAGGAGCAACTAAGTTTTCCATTTTCATTCATTCATTCTCATTATAGTATTTCAACACAGGAAACTCAAGCTTTTTTCTCTATGCTTATTCTTCTTGGAAGTGCTGTAAAAAAGACCTTTTCCTTTTCTTAGCACTACCCCAAAGTCTAGACACAAGATGAAGGAAGAATGGAGTCCTTATGTATGTTACAGTCCTCTACACAGCAGAATACTACTGCTGCACAGATTTCAACTGAACAAATTTATTCACGAATTATTAATTGTGCTCCACATGGGGCTCCTCCTAAGTGGCTTAATGTACATGTTATAGAGTTTATTAAAGATGGAAATTATGGGTACCCCCTTTACCCTATGCTGAGGTGAGTATACCCTCTGCTCATACCTGACTGTCACCATCACTGTGTCCTTGGATCTTTCTGGGCCTGCTCCTAGCATAGAGTGGACCCACCCAGAGAGGGGTGACATCTCTGAGTCCAGAAAAAAACTCATTCTTGGTTCTTCCTCTGCTCTGACCTCTGCTGAGTGAGGAGAATACCAGGAGAGGCCAGACCATCCATAGCTATAGAGACTGAAGTCTTGGCCCAAGTACACCACTGGGTGACAAGAAGCGATAGAGAGACCCCACCTGCACCCACTGGAAGAAGAGATGGGAAGAAGACAGAATAAGAACACACTCAACAACAGAAAGACCAATATGACACCACCAGACACCACTAGGGACTCCACTCCAGCAAGACCTGAAAAACACAACACAGGGGAAGAAGAGATGACCTAAAAATCTACTTTATGAAGATGATAGAGACCCTTAAAGAGGAAACAAGAAAAATCTCTTAAAGAATAGAAAAAAACAAACAAAAATTCAAGAAATAGATAATTCTCATAATGAATCTAAAGAAAGTAAAGAAAAAAAGCAAACAACTGAAGGAAGCAATCGAAACAGTTCAAGGCATGAAAGCTGAAATAGAAACAATAAAGAAAACACAGAATGAGGGGATGCTGGAAATAAAAAGGCTGGATAAATGATCAGGAACTAAAGATGTGAGTATAACCAATAGAATACAGGAGATGGAAGAGAGAATCTCAGTTGTTGAAGACTCTCTAGAGGATATAGAGTCATCGATCAAAGAAAATCTCAAAGCCAACAAATTCCCAACACAAAATATCCAGGAAATATGGTACACCATGAAAAGGCCAAACCAAAGAACAATAGGTATAGAAGAAGGTGAAGAAATACAGCTCAAAGGCACAGAAAACACATACAACAAAATTATAGAAGAAAACTTCCCCAACCTACAGAAGGATATGCCTATGAAAGTACAAGAAGCTTACAGGACACCAAATAGGCTGGACCACAAAAAGTAGTCCCCTTGCCACATAATAATCAAAACAACAAACTTACAGAACAAAGAAAAAATACTAAGAGCAGCAGAGGAAAAAGGCCAAGTAACATATAAAGGCAGAGTTATCAGAATTACTCCAGACTTCTCAATAGAAAGTTTGAAAGCCAGGAGTTCCTGGACAGATGTCCTACAAACACTAAGGGAACATGGATGCCAACCCAGACTACTGTACCCAGCAAAACTTACAATCACTATAGATGGAGAAAACAAGATATTCCATGACAAAACCAGATTTAAGCAATACAAATCTGCAAATGCAGCCCTACACAAAGTATTGGAAGGAAAACTCCAACCCAACAAAGACAACTACACTCACAAAAACATAGGCAATAAATAATCTCACTTTACCAAACACCAAAAATGAGGGGAAATTCCACACAATAACACCACCAACAATAAATCCAAAACAAACAAGAACCAACAATCAATTCATATCCCTCAATGTCAATGGTCTTAATTTGCTTATAAAAAGATACAGGCTAACAGATTGAATATAAAGACAGAATCCATCCTTCTTCTGTATACAAGAAACATACCTTAACTTCAAAGACAGCTGTTACCTCAGAATAAAGGGTTGGGAAAAGATTTTCCAATCAAATGGGCCCAAGAAACAAGCTAGTGTAGCAATCCTAATATCTAACAAATTGGACTTCAAACTACAATCAATCAAAAGAGATGAAGTGCATTTCATACTCATCAAAGGAAAAGTCCATCAAGATGATGTCTCAATCCTGAACATCTATGCCCCAAATACAAAAGCACCCACATTTGTAAAAGAAACATTACTAAAACTAAAAACCACTCATAAAACCTAACACACTTATGGTAGGAGATTTCAACACCCTGGTCTAACCACTAGACAGGACCAACAGACAGAAACTTAACAAAGAAACAAAGGATCTAACAGAAGTTATGACACAATAGGGTTTAACAGACATCTATATAACATTACATCCAAAACAAAAGAATATTCTTTCTTCTCAGTGCCACATGGAACCTTCTCTAAAATTAACCACATACTTAGCAACATAGCAAAACTCAACAGATACAAAAAAATTAAAATAACCACATGTATCTTATCAGATGACCATGCTTTAAAGTTAAAATTCAATAACATCACAAATTGCAGAAAACCTATAAACTCATGGAAATTGAATAATGAACAATTGCACTATTTCTGGGTTGAGGAAGAAATAAAAAAAGTAATTAAAGACATCCTAGACTTTAATGAGAATGAGGGTACATCATACCCAAACTTATGGAATACTTTGAAAGCATTGCTAAAAGCAAAGTTCATAGCACTAAGTGCCCACATGAAGAAACTGGAGAATAGTCACACTAGAGAATTGACAGAACAACTGAAAGCTCTAGAACAAAAAGAAACAAACTCACCACCAAGAAGTACATGCCAGGGAATTATCAAACTGAGGGCTGATATCAACAAAGGTGAAATTAGGAAAACATTACAAAGAATCAATGAAACAGAGTTGGTTTTTTCAAGAAAATCAACAATATAGACAAACTTCTATCCAAACTAACCAAAAGGCAGAAAGAAACAGCATGCTAATTAACAAAATCAGAAATGAAAAGGGGGTTATAACCACTGACATTGGGAAATCAGAGAATCCTCAGGTCATACTTTGAAAACCTATACTCCTCAAAATTCGAAAATCTAAAGTAATTGGACAATTTTCTGGATAGATTTCACTTACCAAAATTAAACCAAGAACAGATAAGCAACTTAAATTGATGTATAAACCCTAGTGAAAGAGAAGCATTTTATCAAAAATCTCCCAACCAAAAAAGGCCCAGGGCCAGATGGCTTCACATACAGAATTCTAACAGAAATTCAAACAAGAGCTCATACCAGTACTCCTCAAATTGTTCCACAAAATAGCAGCAGAAGGACGTTGCCAAACTCTTTTTATGAGTTTACAATTACCTTGATACCCAAATAGTAGTATCAAGTGTATTTCTCCATAACTCAGAAGAGTCATACTCTAAACTCTATGTATAGTCTAATGTGCACATTACAGAAAAAATTTAATGACACTAAAATAATGAATCTGAAAATAGATATTGTGTTATTGTAGTATACAATTACACAGAAGAATTTATAATGAATAAACTAGAATTTATGGTCATTGAGTATGACAACCTATTATCACAATACTCCAGATGCTGAAGCAGGAAATTTAAGAGTTCTAGCATATCCTGGAATACTTACTAAGAACCAGTCTCAAAACAATGACAACAATAAAAAAGCTAAAAATCCTAGCATTCACTTTGTTGATTATTTGTCATTAAATGAAACTTCAAATGTTTGAAGATAATAGGTCTATGGACAAAAACCTATATTTCTCATAAATAACTCCATTACAAGGTCATTATAATAATATTATGTAAATGTAAAATGTGCTTCAAAAGGTAATAAAAAGAATGTACAGTTTTAGATATTAATTTTTTAACAAATTAACTTTTTTCCAATTAAAAACAAAATCTAATTTTCAAAAAATAATCAATAAAAACATGCCTTTATTTACAGTTAAATGTTTTTATTTTAATAAATTGCTTGTATTTATAGATTGAAATAACTGAGGGGTTAAGAATCTGTCAATATTTCCACTGTTTTAAAATAGTTGGATCTCTTAAGCAAAGTAAAGCCAGTCTTTCTTACCAGATGACGGTTATTTGCCATTGAAAAAAATAAGTCTGCTTTAACTTCTTTTAGAACCCTACGTAGCCAATACTGTAGGTAGCAATCACAAGTATGTGTAGTGCTCACCATGCCCAAATGCAGAAGAGATGGATAAAGGACCTGGGAAGGAGGCTTTCATCCTCTTTTCAGGGTTCTGGTAGGGTCTTGAAAGGTTGCCGAGACTAACCTGGGTTTTCGGTGTAAGTAATCTCCCACAATAAAATACCAGTCTTATTCTTATTACACATCCCCAAGCCCATGAGTAAGTAAATATAAGTATCTCAGGATGTAAATATAAAGTGGCTACAACAGAAACAATCTGTTCTCACCTTCATCCAATGCTTCCCCTGAGTTTTAATTACTGAGAATATAGTTCTCAGAAGACAAAGTATTTATCACAGATAGAATATATCTCATGTGATAAGACACACTTTTCCAAATCAATAGCTCTAATGGACTCACTATTCAGTGAGGCTCTTCCCTCAGTCTTCTTTGTAAATGAACAAAAGTATAGACATATGTACACAATTATATACACCATTTGTTTACCCAGCACAGGCAATTTATGCTTTGTTATACAGTCAGAAGACAGTGCCTGTGGGAGATATTAAGGTCAAAGGGTTGAATAAGTTTTTTGTCCTAATGAAAAGAAACCCCACCAACATCTCTAATACTTTCTTCCATGTGAACATGTTGAAAGATGAACAAATCCAAACTAGAAAATGACCAGAAATCTTCATCATGGACTTTCCACTCCCAAAATATAAGGAATGTGTATTAATTGTGTGAGTGACTTGTTGTGTTGCTTTTATCAGAATATTTATTCCCCAAACTGGAAAAGATACTAACACAGAAATCTTAACCATCTGGGGTGGCTGAGAGTAGTGTTACCAGATACTTCCAAGAGGTTCTTACTGTTACTGCATACTTCCCATACACATTTTATCAATGAAATGTTTGTGTGTATTTTAAAGAACAAGTTTAAAACATGAGATTCTAAGCATATTTAAAAAAGAAAAAT
The DNA here is from genome assembly GCF_003668045.3 of Cricetulus griseus. Lineage (NCBI taxonomy): Eukaryota > Metazoa > Chordata > Mammalia > Rodentia > Cricetidae > Cricetulus > Cricetulus griseus. Next base: position 27,144 of record NW_023276983.1, on the reverse strand, counting down.
GGACAATCAACCCTGTAGCTCATTTATAGAGTGCTTGACTACCATGCACAAAGCTCTGGATTCAACACGCAATACCACAAATAAAAAATAAATGACTGTTATGACTTCTATGAGGTGATGACAGAACTGATTAAAAAGGAGTGGACAGAAGAAAAATAGTAAGGAAAAAGAATGTAGGCTTACTACCTTCCATATGACAAGATATATGTGATAGTCAGTATTAGCTGGAAAATCAAAACTCAAGAATGGCCTCTAAACTTGTAAATGTAACAGGTGATAATGTAAAGTTTTGCATTTGCCAAAAGCAACTGTTATGAGGAGCGGGGTGGCTCTCCTGTGCCAGGGTCATTAGGAATCAGCTATGCTAGGGCTGGCAAGGGAAGGGATCAGCTCGCCAGCGAGGAGATCACAGCTCTCCCTGGTCAGTGAGGGGCAGGGCCAACCCAGCAGAGCCCTCATATTTCAACACAAGGTTCAGCACCAGGAAATGGACATCAATACAGTTCCCAGCTGCAGCAGGACCACAGATCCCAACATGCCTACCAGCAGCATCTTGGGCCTGGATGTCTTAGAACCGCCCTGCTCCAGACTTGGAAATCTAGCCCAACCCTTCATTATAGGAGTGGGAGAGCGGGCTTCACCCCTCACCTGATGGTGGGGTGGTTTCTGGGGCCTGAATGACCAACTCTGCTACCACCTGTACCCAAAGTGTTTTGCTACCCAAACACTTCAAGGCTTTGAGCTGACACTTTCCTGCATCTACCTCAGCTATGACCTGCTAGATGAAGTGAAGGGACTGTTTCTTCAGGTCCATTGCTGCACGACCTCCATGACTCATTGTAACAGCAGGATATACGTGAGGGGTATTGGTGAGGTTCCAGTATTGACAGTTTACCAGAGGCCTTGAAACTGATCAACAACACATTCCACAATGAACATTTGAAAGTAAAATTGTTTGGGGAAAAGTGTATGCCTCATGATATGCAGAATCTTCCAATGTCACTAAGACCAATGAAGAAGGGATGGAGAGTCAGCACATGTGGAGGAGTGAAGTGGCTTTATGTTTGTTTGCTTTTTACATTTGTTTGTTTTTTGTTTTTATGCTCTGGGGTTTTGTTTTGTTTTTAATTAATATTTTTATTTTTTATTATTTTTAAAGCAACTGATAGTACAAAGGGAAAGGGAAGTTAGAGTATGTAGGTTTCCCAGCTTCCTAAATTTAGAAATAAACAGGGTATTTTCTATTCAACATAAAACTGTGAGCATTAAAAGGAATAATAGAAATAATCTAAAACACTAAAAGGCTATTTTTGTAAGATAATCACAATTTTACACAAAGTAGATGGCACATTTGTGGTACTTAACTACGCACTAGAATCATGGTTGAATGACAACATATTCTTAGCACAGTTAAGTTGGTAATTTAGGACATTTACAGTTTACTAAACCAGCTAGACATTTGGTTATCAGTAACACAGCATAATAAAATGGAAAGATTGAAAGAAATATCTCATACATGCACTCCTGTATCCAAATAGATTCAAGGATTTGAATACCTGCTCAGATACTATGGCCATAGGGCATGCTCAACTTACCATAGTGGGCTCCTCTCCAGTTTTGCAGTATGGTCTCCTCAGGAACCACTTTATTTATCTTTATGTGACAATGAATGGACATGCAATGTTGCAATAGTGGCACTTTTATCTTGGGCAAACCATTACCTGTCTAAGAGAATACATGTCTGATATTGTAAACTTAGATAGCTAACCATGGCCAGAAAAGGCATGAACCAGAGAGTAGAAAAGATCTAATACTTCCATTTTCTTAAAACAATTTAATATGTAATTATATATCCAAAACACATATCCTTGTGCCCACAGACAGGTATAGCAATTGACCCAACTCAAAGCAACTTCTTTTTTAAATATGAGACTATTATAAAGACTGACAACTCATCAAAATAGAGAGAAGTGACCATGCTGTGTTAATGCAGACTCACGAATCTACAATTGTGTCATTTGTGGGACAGGTAAGATGCAACTCTCAATAAAGTGTTTGCATATACAAAACAAACATGACAGAATCGACTAATATGCAAATGTGAACAGGTACAATTCCACATAGGACAGCCATACAAGTTGAGTTACAGGTGGTCAACATCTGATGAGAGAAAGAGAAAATCAGTCTCCCCCAATTTGTACAGTCCTCAATGGTCCATGCTTGACAGAAGTACAGATGGGCAAATCTAAACATACTCAGTGAATTAGAAATATATATATTTAAACAAACCATACATATACACTTACGTAACTCATTAAAGAAGTCATATGTGTGTGTGGGGTGGGTACACTGGACAAGCTAAGGCACAAGACGGAGGGAAGTTGGCAGGAGAGATTTAGACGCAGTCTCCATGTGTGAATTTTTCATAAACACAGGAAAAGCAATAGATCTTCAAAGAACAGGAATCCTGGGGAAATGTGAAAACTGCACCCAGGTATTAGGAAACAAGTCCATCAAGTCATTGACAATGTTTTCCTAAAGAAAACATACAAATAGAATAAATTTTGGAAGTCGCTACAACTGAAAATAGAAAGTTTTGAATTAGAATGACCCATCACAAAAGCAGTGCAAGGAAGTGGAAAGTTGATGAGGAAAATAAAGGTTTGGTTTGGTTATGTTTTGTATTTTTTTTAATTTCAGGGTAAGCCTTGACTAGCTAATGATGTATTTTTTTTTTAGTTTACAAAGTACAGGTTTTAACACAGACCTAAGCACTGATATTAAGATAGAGGGGGCTCTAAGGGAAAGGTCAGCTTGCACTTGAGGGTCTTGAGACATGAGAGACTGGCTTTTTGTTTCTATTAGTACTTTTAAGGCAGAAATTTTTGAGCTCCTGTTGATGTTCCAGTTATGGGTGATCACAAGTCTTCAGTGCACAGATATTGCCTGATGACCATTTCACTCTGGACAGACTAGAAACAGTCCAAACACCAATCAGACCATCAGAAACCAAGTCTATTTTCACGACTTAAATGAGACCTTGAAAGGGAAGAAGTTTGGGGAGATGCATACTGACTGGGCTATGCTTAAAAGGCACAGAGCAAGCAAAGCCATCTGCTCTAAGCCTACTCTCAGTGGACCCCGACCTGCAGTCCAGGTGGGCAGACATTTGCCACATCACTAAAGAGCTGACACAAGTCACGTGACTTGAATCTGACCAATGAGATAATCTCAATAGGTATCTCAATCTGATAGGCTCAGTTCTGTACCTGTCACCAATCAGGTCACAGATCAGGATGGACACATAACACAAATTGAGCCATCAAGAGACAGTTGGTGCCAGTCTTGGGAGTGAAGACAGAGCGTTCACTTCGCTGACACCAGTGCCAGTGGCAGTGTGCGCTGTAAGTGCTTGAAGCCGCAAATTGGAAGAGGATTTTCTCATCAACCAAAGCAACACCAGGTACAGCCTCATTGGCTGCTGTCTTCCAAGGCTATTTTGTTTTAATGGGACCCAGAATGCTCTCTTTGTCAAAACATTTTGGAGTGTAGATTGGGCCACTAAACATTGTTCCTACTGGCTGACTCCTCAGGAACCAGAGCCTGGATTATAAACCACCCAGTTCTCTGTGGATCACTTGTTTATCTAAAGAGTCTGTGGTGGCTGAGACACCCAGGCCCCTTCTCAGAACATTGTGCACCACCCCAGGGAGACTGCTATTCTATTCCTTGACCTCAGTGACCTATCTTATGTTACCTCAATGTTTTTTTTTTCTTTTTGGTTTTTGAGACCAGGTTTCTTTGTGTAGCTTGGAGCCTGCCCTGACACTTGCTCTCTAGACCAGGCTATCCTCAAACCCATGTAAACTTGCCAGCCTCTGCCTTCCAAGTACTTGGATTAAAGGCATTCATCACCATCACCAGTCAGGTTCCTTCAAAGTACACATTTTTGAGACTGGCATGTCACATGTAACAAAATCATCTTCTTTTGTGACTGTTTTCTGGAAAATAACTGAATTACATTCTTGGAGCTGTGGGGTTTTTACCCTGAATTTATTCATATTTTTTGTTTATGTTTTTTTTTGGCTTTGGTTCTTTGTTTTTGTTTTTGTTTATTTTTTGTTTTTGTTGTTGATTTTTTTGTTTTTGTTTTTGTTTTTCTGTTTTGGAGACAGGGTTTCTCTGTGAGCCTTTCCTGTGGAACTTGCTCTGTAGACCAGTCTGGCCTCTAACTCACAGAGATCCAACTGCCTCTACCCACTGAGTACTGGGAGTAATGGTGTGTGTCCCCACTACTAGAGCCCTTCTCTGCATATGCTTTATTTGCCAATTTTTATATTAGAATTTACCTTCTGTTCCTCAGTCATGAATTCATCTTGAGCATGAACATGACCTTGTTTATGTTCTTTTGAACTTGATGAAAATTTCAAGTGATTTCAATTAGGATTGTCATATTAAGGTGCATAAACTCTTGGTTTGTAATCTCTGTTAATTTTACATTTTGGAGTTACTTTGTTCTATTTATTTATTTTTCTCTGTGTTATTTATCTGTCTGTGCCACAACACACATTTTGGCAACTTAAGAGGAAAACTCTTGGGTGCAGGTCACTACTCGTTTTCCAACACATGGGGTGTATGAAGGAAAGCTTATAAGCATTGCAGTGGCTCAGATTGGATAGACAGGGATTCTGGGACTCAGGAGCCATGGAATACTGAGTGTTACAGCTAGGATGGAAAGTTATTCTGACAGTCACAATCGCCATCCAAAGAATATCGCAGGTCACAGTAAGTGTAGCAGCTTACATCCCTGATCCAGGGAAAGTCTTCCCCAGTGTAATAGCTTTGCTTGGGCAGAGAAGGGCTTCCCAGGTGACGCTGTTTCAGTTCAGCTCAGGTCCTCCTGGAGTGTAACAACTCCACTTGGCTGAGTGTAACAACTCCTCTTGGCTAGGGAAAGTCTTCCCTGGCAAAAGTGTTACAGCCTTGCTTGTCTCCTTTGTCTAGCTCAGCAATTCTCTGGCTTCTGGGAAAAGTTACTTCTCTTCTCACCTCTGTTATGGTGAAGGAAGGTCTAAGGCAAACATCATTCAAGAGATTTATTTGGAGGAAAAATCCAGGAGAGTGGCTGCCCTCTGACAGGGAGGCAGAGGAGAGCCAGACAGCTGGGCAGCCACACACTGAACTGGCACAGGTTTTATATAGGGCTTCTTAGAGGCAGTGTTTTTTCCAGGGAGTTTTCCAGAGTGGGGATTGGTGAGATTTCCAGAGTGGGGATTGGTGAGCTCAGACTGGCTAGATCTCCTGCTCAGGAATTAGTTAGGTTGCTGCACAGGTTTAGGGTCAGGTTTGGCTCTAGTTTCAGGGCAAAAGTGTGTTTCTTTCACTGGTCCTTTTTAGTCTTTTGGCTCTAATTATAGGGACAGGATGTATTTCTTTCACTGGCTCTGATTCCAGGGACAAAGTGTGTTTCTTTGAGCCAAGTTTCAGGGTCAGGGTGAATTTCTTTGCATCTGGCTGCAGGGCCAAAATATGTTTCTTTGACTCTGCTCAGGGTGTGTTTCTTTGGCTGATCCTTTTTTCCTACATTCCTCCTTTTTGTTTATTAGTAAAACAACTGGGACTTGGAAAAGGGGCAGCATTATCATTAGACTACTTCCTATTGAACTGGATGTTGAGGTTCATGGGACAATCTTTATTTTCTTCCTCTGGATGCATCCATGTGTTGCAGACCTCTGGTTCCTTAGCTATGGACTAGTAATCCTGCAGCAGCAACTGGTTGAATGTCTGGGTTAGAAATCCTTGAACTTGTTGTTGAAGTTTATAAGGCAGGGTGCCACTAGTAGGATTAAGAAAAGAGAGTGAAGAGGGGTTAAGAAACGGACCAACTAGTTGCACATTGGACTATCAATGATCTACTGTTTAGAGGTATCAAAACTGTTCCTTATGTTTTTGAATGTCTCTTAAGTTGTTGAATCTTATCTTTTACTATACCTGATGGTTAACATAGAAACAGCATTCTGATTAGATTGAAGGGTGAGGATAGTTTGAGCTACGTGTTGGAAATCTGGGATGAACTGCAAGGAAAGCCTATGGTACATATTTAGGTAGGAAGGCAGTCCTGCTGCTCTAGTGATATAAATGTCAGAAGGGGTATGACCTAGATTATTGTTTGCCATGCTATGCTGCTATAAATTCAGTGATGGAAATTGACATGGATTTTATCAGGTACCACCCTTAATTTAGGGAAAAGGAACATCAACCAGGGTGTAAGTGGGCATGTAGGAGAAGTGGAGTGGAGCTGCCAGTCTGATCCAGGGAGGGAAGCCATGCTTGATGAGTGGGGAAATGGAGACTCTGATGCTCAGAGGTAGGATTAGAATTGACAAATTTTACAAGAAACAGTGATAGTCTTTAGATAGGATAGATCCTCAGAGGTAGGGTGCAAGTAGGCTTGAAGAAAGTGGGACAAAGCATGACTATGAGGGGGAAAGATCTGGTGCTGAAAGGACAAAATTTGTTGAGTATCTGGAGATGGTTATGGAGGCATGGGTTGTAAAATGAGAGTGCCTTGTGGCATGTGATGGGGACCCAGGACCCTGAGAGTCATAGCTCTAACTGCCTCATCAGCTCTGTTACTTTCTTTGGAAATAGGACTGTTCAAGTGAGTTGGTCAGAAATGTATGTGTGTGGGGGGGGTCAGTCCAAGCAAAGACAAAGATATTCTGTGACTGGGGGTCCAGAGGAATAGAAAAGAAGGTAAAAGAGAAGTTTTTGAAAGGATGATGGAGAGGAGAGTTTACGGATTGGGTACTACAGGATGAAGGGAAACTACTTCTGAGTTGACAAGTTGGAGATCCTGAACCAAGCAGTAGACTCCATTGTTATTGGTTTTTTTTTCCTGCAAGTATGGGGTGTTAAAAAGGGGAAGAAGTGCTGCTCAGAAGATTCTTTCCTAGCGTTTCAGAGATGAGAGGTTTAAATCCTCTGAGACTTTAGAGTGAAAGTGGGTATTGAGCCTTGGTTATATATGTGCAGAGGTTTTGTAGTCAAATGATGAGAGGGGTATGATCTTTGGCTATAGAGGGGTTTTGGGTGTCCCATAGCTGAGGATCTACCTGAGAGGATGGTAATAGAAGAAGTGTGTCAGATCAGATGATGTGGTTTGTAGAAGACCAAAGCAGTCCCCCTGAACGAGGGTGTCAGTTGGAGATCTTGGGCAGTATATGGGGCCACTGTCAGTGGAACCAGTATTTATCCCTAGTGTATGAAGGTTCTTTTGGGAGCTCAAAGCTTTGGGGCTTTGGGATACTCTCTAAGCCTACATACATGTAGTAGGGTAGTACGTCCTAGGACCTACTCCGAATGATGTTGCAGAGTTTGTTGATCTCCCATGGGAGGCCTCACCCTCCGTGAGGAGTGGATGGGGCATGGGATGAGGAGATAGTGGGGGAATAAGAGGACAGGAGGGAGAGGGAACTGGGATGTAAAATAAGATTGTCTTTAATTTAAATGGAATTAATTTTTAAAGAGGATGCCTGTCAAGTCCTTCTAGGTAAGCCTGTCCTGACAGTTCCTCCATGTTTTATACTCACATCTGAAGATTGGGCACCAAAATTAGAAGAAGTAAAGCACTTGCAGCATTTGACTTTCTGGATCTGTATTCTCAATCCATTGAATCTTTTCCTCATCTGTCTATTTACCTAGAAAGATGGTTCACAACAAAGATGGCCAATGTGCTAAACATCTGAAACTAGGCTTGTGAATTTGCAGCTGGGGACAAGTTGTAAGTTCCCTTTTCTTGATTAATGACTGATGTGGGATTCCATCCCACATCCTTCCCTTGAAGTTGGTCCTGAGACCAAGTTGTAAAAGAAAGTGAAGTTAGTGATCCAGGAAGAACAAGCTAATAAGCTGCTCTCCTCCATGTTTACTGCCTAGGCTCCTGGTTGAAATCCTAAGCTGATTTAATTCAGTGGCAAACTTTTATCATAACATGTAACTTGATTTTGTAATGATGTCTATCAGTAATAGCAAGTATCCTAGGACAATGTCTAAAGATGGGTCTCCACCATGTCTCAACCTCAACCTCTCATTCAGCATCTCCCCTTCTATCTAATCCCATCTTCAAGACAGCACTATGTGTCTCTAGAACTTAGCTTCATGCATCACACACCTAAGCCGAGAACAGTCAAGCCACAAACTCAAAGTACAAGCAAAACACCCAAATCAGGTGTGTTGGTGAGAAGTAATAAAGCAAACTAAATTGAGGAGACCTAGCTCAATTCCAAAGACAGAAGTAACATGAAAAGGTCAAGCACAACTTTGTTCCTCCCCAAATTACCAATCACTTAATAATGGTCCACTGTTAAGAGTCCTTGAAAACAAAATTCAATACCTAGTATTCAAAATAATGACTTAATATATTTTGATAACTCAAACATGATAAGATAAACTCATGATGCCCCAGGGAAAGTAATTTTACTTTTGGAAAAACCTAGTGTTATGTGCCACAATTCAATAAACATTTAAGAAGATGTTAGTTAGAGAAATTTTCTAAACAGGTTGACTGGAGTGAAATAGATGAAAGTACCAGTTACACGAATAATCTAATTACTGACAGTGCACAGGAAATTGTAATTATCTTAAATTAGTTTTGTTGAAAAGAAAGAATTTTCTGGATTGTTACTTTCAACATGTATCACCAGTGTTCAGTTCAGATAAGTACATGCCTATTCATGGGTTAGTTTTTGTCTCTGTCATACATATACATACATCCCCAACTCTGAAAAACCCCTTTAAGAAACCTATTAATTGATTTATCTTGTGTAGTGGTGTTTTGACTATGAGGAGTTATGGACTGCTTGTAGGTAGCTGTAGCACATATGTGTGTACTTACTCACAGGATAGCAGAACACAGCAGATTCACTGACTGGAGTTATAGACAATTGTGTAAGAGTGCTGGGATTTTAAACTGGTTCTCAGGAAGAACAGCTGGTGCTTGTAACAACTAAGCCACAGCTCACCAGGGCAAACTTCATATTTTGATGCAGTCAGCAACAATTCTATATTGTAGAAAGGCCCATTATAGATGGCACAAATATGTAGGTTGTATTTGTACTCTTCCATGGAGGTAGGCTGAGATCTGTATTTTCAGAAAGACAGTGAGTGTGGGGTCAATGAAGACTTGAAGGACAGAGAAAAGTCTTAGAGGGGTGGGGGCATGCCTATTGTTTGTGATAAACACTCATTCTACTTCAAAACTGCCTGAAACAGGAATATCTGGTCATTTTCATACTGATATGAAAGCACAAAAATGATGCAACTAGAAAACTGCCCCAGAGGGACTGTCATTTCAGCCATTGATGCAATAATTGGTGAGTATCAAATTCATCTGCATAGCTGAGGTAACTTAGAGAAGCTCATGGCACATCTCTTCAACATACTGGGCACCATGGTTATAGGAAGCAGTGATTGACTAAAAGTTCATTTTAGTGGGAATTCATAAACTAATGCATGAGGAGATGAGACTGAAGAATATTTGGATTTCAGGAGAATGTTCATTGATTAAGATAATTTGTGATACACAGTCTATAAATGTAAATATGTGATGAGAGAGGCAGTGCAGAAACTGTGGGAGTGGCCAACCAAAGACTGGTCCAGCTTGAGATCCGCACCATGAAATGTAGCCTACCCCTGATACTGCCTGGAGGGAAAGGACACAGAGGCTGGATAGATCAGAGACCTAGGATAGATCCAAACACAACTGGCAGAAAAGGGCAATGAATTGATTCCTAATGATACTATGCTATGCTCATACATTGGTGCCGAGACCAATAGTCATCACAGGTTCTATATCCAGCAACTGATGGAAACAGATGCAGAGACCAACAGCCAGACATTAGGCTGAGCTTGGGGAATCCTGCACAACAGGGAGAGGAAGGATTGTACAAGCCAATGCAGTAAAGGACAATTAAATTAAACCAATGAAATCAACTAATCTGGGTTCCTAGTAGCTCACAGAAACTGAACTGACAACAAAGGAGCATGCATGGGACTGACCTAAGAACTCTGCACATGTTATAGTTGTGTAGTTTGATTTTCTTGGGAGACTCTATTGCCTGATTTGGGAACCCTTTCCTCCCACCAGCTTGCCTTGTCCAGCCTTAAGAGGATAGCAGGTGCCTAGTTTCAATGCCTCTTAGTATACCACAGCTGGTTAATATCCATGGGGGACCTATATTTGATGAAGAAAATTAGTGGAGGAGTAGACTGGGTTGAAGAGGGGAATCTGCAATCACAACGTGAGAACATATAAAGGAATTGTCATATACACACAATGGAAGAAAGAAAAGAAAATTAAAATGCTGGGATCTCATCATGTTAGAAGGAATCCAGGAAACTAAGAGGATTACCTACCACATTGGAAGAATACAGTGAATAGGGATGGGGACTTATTGCCGTAGATGATCCCTGGGAGCATGTGACAGTTTCCTCTGAGTAGTTTCAGGAGCTCATTACTACTAATGCAAGAATGTTAAGCATCTTCATCAACTGATAGCTACTGAATTAGGCTCCTCATCAGATAAGGAGCCTCGGTCCCAATAACTGCCAAACTTTGGTTTGATATTGGTACAGGGGATTAAGTGCATACAAGTGCATGTCCAGTCACAAATACAAAATTACAATTGAGTCTCATTGATGGATGCCAATGATACATTCTATATCATTCTCAGTAAGAATAAGATTGTCAGTGATGATCATTCCTGTTTCAGTAATTTTAAGAGTTCATTTCTAAAAAATAACCATTGTTAAATAATGTTCATTAGTCCAGTATATAAACTTATTGAGGGGGTATTAAATACAAGGTACTAAATATACACACAACAATCACCATTGATATCCTGACTTCTCCCTATACAGCATCCTGGACAACCTGACCTTGTTCCTGCTCCCAACTCCTCTCCTTTTCTGCCCCGTAGTTTCTTCTCAGTACCCACTCTGTGCCAACACTTTCTTGGGCTTGTGCCTTCTCCCACCTGCCTGTCACTCAACTGCCAGTCCTCTCCTGGGCCTGTGCCTTCTGCTTAGGGAACCGTTCTGGGTTGCGGTGCCCCTCTAATCCTCTGGCTCTCTCCCTGAATCAGGATAGCTCTTCTCCAGAGCACATTTGTGTCCCTGGATCCATTTTTTGCAGGTGATAGCTCCTCACTGACAGCTAGCAAAGGTGGCGTGGCTGCATCGTGCATGCTTCAGGTGGCTGTATAAAGACTCTGCATGCTGAAACCAGCAATCCTACCACATGAAAACCTCACTTAATGGACCACTATCCAGCTATTCCCACTCCTAGATATTGGGAAATCTAAGCTAGTATCATAGTCATGAAAGGTAGGAGCTGTGTCATTGCCATGCTTCACTGTTCAGATAAAGGTATGATTACCCATCTGACCCAGTCAACCTCCATGATATTACCTATTTGAATAATTACATTTATTTAGAGACAGTGTTTCCTGTAGCACAGGCTGACCCCAAATGCTCTATGTAGCTGAGGATGGCCTTGAACATATGTTCTTTCTAACTCCCTTGAGAACTGGGATTACAGGCATAAACCACCTACCCTGATTCATGGGGTCCTCAAAATTGAACCCATGGCTACTTGTGTGCTCAGCAACCAGCTCTGGCTGTTGGTTTTGTTGTTTTGAACTGTCCCATGTGCCCAGGAGGGTATTCCATTATTGTTTTATCGCAGTGAGAAGTGTAAGAAAGTGTCCATCCATCTTCAATGGGAGATCTGCTGAGCACATATCTTCAAAACATTAAAACCCCACATTTAATTAGAAGCTCCTGTTCGCACAAAATAACAGTCTAAGGAAATACATGTTAGGTATTGTAACTTAGACAGCTAACCTTGGCTGGAGATGTCATAGACTAGAGAGAAGAAAACTACTACTTCCATTTTCTTTCTTTTTGTTTTTTTTTTGGGGGGGGGGGTTCTATGCAGGGCTTTATCTGTGGCTTTGGAGGTTGCCCTGGAACTAGCTCATTTACACCAGGCTGGTCTCAAACTCACGGAGGTCCACCCTCTCTGCCTCTCGAATGCTGGGATTAAAGGTGTGTGCCACCACCAACCCTGCCTCTATGCCCATTTTCTTAAACCAAAATAATAACTAACTGTATTCCAAATGTACATCCTTGTACCCACCGATGAGTACTGTGGCTGGCCCTCCCCAAAGCATCTTCCTTTAAATACCATACTATTACAGAGAGCTACAATTGGTCAAAATGCCAAGAAGTGATTATGCCATGCTAAATCTGACTGATGAATATGCAATTGTGTCTTTTATGGGACAGGTTAGCTCATCTCCTCAGTAATGCAGTTACAAATGCAAGACAAATAGGACAAGAGCAGTTCACATGCAAATGCAGACAGTGTCAATTGCACATGGAATACCACCAGAAGCTATACAGCTTATCAATACCTGTGGAGAAAGGAAGAATCAGTCTCCTCCAGGGACAAGCTCCCCCTTAGGTTGTTCAGTCCCAAGTGGTTGCTTTGCACATCTATACAAAAGAAGCAAGCTGAATGCACTCACTAAGTTAGAAATACATGGGTCTATGTATGAGCAAAAATCCACACAGATACATGCATTAATTCATTAAAGGATACATGATTCAAGGTTACATGTGATAAGCTGAGGCACATGATGGAAGAAAGTTTGCCTGAGGGATGAGATGCAGTATTTATGTGTGAAGCTCTAACAAAACAAAACAAACTATCTTCAAAGAACTAGTTGCACTTTAGACAGAAATACCAGGGAAATGTAAAACCTGCATCCAGGATTTTGAAGACTAGTTCACCAAGTGATTGAGTGTTCCCATAAAGCATAAGAAAACATAAACTAAAATAAATTTTGGAAGTTGATATAATTGAGAAATAGAAATTTTTGATGAGAATCACCCATCACAATAGCAGTGCAAGGAAGGGAAAGTTGATGAGGAAAATGATGGTTAGGGTTTGTTATGTTTTGTATTATTTTAATTTCAGGGCTTAATGAACAGTGTAGACATGATAAGCCATGACTAGCTAATGATGTACTTTTTGAGTTTACTAAGTAAAGGCTTTAACACAGACCTAAGCATTGATATTAAGATCTAAAGGCGAGTTCTGAGGGAAAGTTCAGCATGCACTTGAGGGTCTTGAGACATGAGAGCCTGGCTTTTTGTTTGTGACTATTAATACTTTGAAGACACATTTCTGAGGTCCTGTTGATGTTCCATGTATGGGTGATCACAAGTCACCACTGAACAGATATTGCCTGATGACTGTTTCACTCTGGACAGACTAGAATCAGTTCAAACACCAATCAGACCTTCAGAAACCAAGTCTGTTTTCACCACTTGTATGAGACCCTGGAAGGGAAGAAGTGTAGAGGGTTGCCTCCTCGCTGGGCTGGCCTGTGCTTAAAAGGCACAGAGCAAGCAAAGCATTCTGCTCCATGCCTGCTCTCACAAATCCCCAAATGAAGTCCAGGTGGACAGGCACGTGCCATATCACTTTAGAGCAGACACGTGTCACGGGACTTCAAACAGACCAATGAGGGAATCCCGATAGGCGTCTCAATCTGATTGGCTCAGTTCTGTACCTGACACCAATCAGGTTACAGATCAGGATGCACACACAGCACGAGCTGGGTGGTCAAGAGACAGTTGGTGCCAGTCTTGCGAGTGAAGGCAGAGCGTTCACTTCGCTGACACCAGTGCCAGAGGCAGTGTGCACAGACAGTGTTTGAAGCCGCTAATTGGAAAAGGATTTTCTGTTCAACTCAAGCAATACCAGGTACAGCCTCATTGGCTGCTCTCTTCCAGACCAGTTTGGTTTTCTTGGCACCTAGAACGCTAAACCATCCAGTTCTCTGTCTCTTTACTCTGTGGTGGCTTAGACACTCAGGGCCCTTCTCAGAACATTGTGGACCATCCCAGGGAGACTGCTGTTCTATTCCTTGTCCTCAGTGACCTATCTTATCTTCTCTCAAAGAAAACCTTTTTTTTTTTTTCATTTTGGTTTTTGAGACTGGGTCTCTTTTTGTCGCTTTGTAAACAGCCTTGGCTGGAGTAGTCATGGACTACAGAGTAGAAGAAAACTACTACCTCCATTATCATAAACTAATGTAATATCTCACTGGATTTCAAATGTATATCCTTGTACCCACAGATAAGTATAGCAGCTGACCCTTATCTAAGCACCTCCCTTTTGAAATACCAAACTATCACAGATACCCACAACTGGTCAAAATGCAGAGAAATGACTATGCCGCGATAAATGTAGACTGACAAAGGTACAGTTTTGTCTTTTATGGGACAGGTTGGCTCTGCCTCTCAGTAATGTGGTTATAAATCCAGTTCCCATGCAAATGCAGACAGGGTCAATTCCACCTGGAACATCACCAGAAGTATTACAGGTTATCAATAACAATGAAGACAGGGAGAATTATTCTCCTCCAGGTACACGCTCCCAATTAGGTTGTTCAGTCCCCAGTGGTCTGCTCTGCAACCCATACAAATGAACCGAGATAAATGGACTCTGTAGGGTAGAAATCTGTTTCTATGTATGAGCAGAAAACCACAAATATGCCTGCATTTAACGCATTAAAGGATATAGCTTTGGGGGATAAATGGGATGAGCTGAGGCACAACAGGGAAGGAAGTTTGCAAGACACAGTAGATGCACTATCTATATGTGAATTTTTCAAAAACCATTAAAAAACCTATCTTCAAAGAACTAGTTGCAGTTTAGGCAGGAATACTGGGGATATGTAAACACTGCAAGCAGGAATTTGAGGACTAGATCACCAAGTGATTGGCAGTGTTTTCCTAGAGTATGAGGAAACAAAGAAATAGAATATATTTTAGAAGTTGCTACAAATGAGAAATAAAAATTTCTGAATGGGAATCACCCACCACAAAAGCAGTGCAAGGAACGGGAAAGTTGATGAGGAAAATGATGGTTTGATTTGGTTGTGGTTTTTATTGTTTTAATTTAAGAATATTGATTACCCTTGTAGGCATGATAAGTCATGACTAGCTAGTGATGTATTTTTCAAGTTTACAAAGTAAAGGATTTCACACAGACCTAAGCACTGATATTAAGATAGAGAGGGGGCTCTAAGGGAAAGGTTAGCATGCACTTTAGGTTCTTGAATATGAGAGCCTGGCTTTTTGCTTCTATTAGTACTTTGAAGGCAGAAGTTTCTGATGTCCTGTTGATGTTTCATGTATGGGTGATCACAAGGCTCCACTGCGCATATATTGCCTGATGACCATTTCACTCTGGTCAGACTAGATTCAGTTCAAACACCAATCAGACCATCAGAAACCAAGTCTGTTTTCACCACTTAAATGAGACCCTGGAAGGGAAGAAGTGTGAAGGAATGCCTCCTGCCTGTGCTGTGCTTAAAAGGCACAGAGCAAGCAAAGCATTCTGCTCCATGCCTGCTCTCAGAGGACCCCACCTGCTGTCCATGTGGGCATGCACCTGCCAGATCACTTTAGAGCAGACACGTGTCACGGGACTTCAAACAGACCAATGAGGGAATCCCGATAGGCGTCTCAATCTGATTGGCTCAGTTCTGTACCTGACACCAATCAGGTTACAGATCAGGATGCACACACAGCACGAGCTGGGTGGTCAAGAGACAGTTGGTGCCAGTCTTGCGAGTGAAGGCAGAGCGTTCACTTCGCTGACACCAGTGCCAGTGGCAGTGCGCATAGACAGTGCTTTAAGCCGCAAATTCGAAGAGGATTTTTGTTCAACTCAAGCAACACCAGGTACAGCCTCATTGGATGCTGTCTTCCAGGACTATTTTGTTTTCCTGGGACCCAGCACGCTCTCACGTCAAAAACACGGTTGAGTGTGGGATTGGGCCGCTGGACATTGTTCCTATTCACTCATCGGGAACCCAAGCCTGGATTCTAAACCACCCAGTTCCCTCTCTCTTTTGTCTAAGAGTCTCTGGCGGCTGAGACAACTAGAACACATCTCAGAATATTGTGAACAATCCCAATGAGACTGGTATTCTATACCTTGTCCTCAGTGACCTGTTTATGTTCCCTCAAAAAAAATAGTATTTTTTTTTTGAAACCAGTTTTCTTTGTGTAGCTTTGGAGCCTGTCCTTAAATTTGCTCTTTAGACCTGTCTGTCCTCAAACACACAGAGATCTGCCTGCCTCTGCCTTCCAATACTGGGATTAAAAGCATTAATCACCACCTTTAGTCACATTCCCTCAAAATTTACATTTTGAGACTGGTATGTCACAGATAACCAAGTCATCTTCATTTGCAACTATTTTCTGGAAAATAACTGAATTATATTCTTTAGGCTAAGGGCTTTTAATTCCTAAATTGTATTCATGTACTTCAGTTGTTTTTTATTGTTTAGTGTTTGTTGGTTTGTTTGTTTTTTGTTTTGTTTGTTGAGACACAGTTTCTCTGTAAGCTTCGGAGCCTTTCCTATGGAACTTTCAGTGTAAACCAATCTGGCCTAGAATTTACACCTGCCACTGCATCCAGAGTTCTAGGATTCAAGGCCTGTGCCCTCATTGTCCTGTTCCTTCAAATAATATGTTTTATTTGGCAATTTTTATATTGCAATTATCCTTGTGATTTTCTGTGATGAACTCTTCTTGAGATTCAACTTGGCTTAGTTTATGTTCTCTTGAACTTTCTGAAAGTTTCAAGTGATTTCAATAAGGATTGTCATGGTTAGGTGCATAAAATGTTGGTTTATAGTCTCTGCTTAATTTTTTAGTCAGGGTATATTTTTCTGTTTGTTTATTTTGGTGTGAGTTATTTATCTGTGCACAACAGATATTGGGGAAGTCAGAGGAAAACTGAGGGGTGGAAGTCAGTGTTTTTTTTCCAAAGTATGGGATCAAGGAAGGAAAGCTCACGTCACCATGTCTGGCAGAAGACTCCTGTAGGCTTTGTTGAAGATAATTCGAAAGTGTCTCTTTCCTTTCCTTTATTGATTAGCTGGAGAAATATTAGTGTCAATTATTTTTTAAAAGGCAGGTAGAATATATCCTGCCAGGCTATTATTCCTCTTGGCATTTCATCATTGAAAACATTTTAAAATATATTTTGCTTATTA
>NW_023276983.1:0-5000 GCF_003668045.3 Cricetulus griseus | reverse complement strand
GGTTTCTGCCTCCCATTTTCATTGATAGAACAAACACATTGCTTGAACCTTCATATGCTTGTGTATATTGATACAGTCTATGTGAGTTGAAGTGTTCATCTGTCCTGTTGTATCTGGAATGCACTTCTTCCTTGGAATCATCTATTCCATCTGGCTCCTAGTGTCTTTATATTTCCTCTTCTCAATAGGTCCCTGAAACTTGAGGGATAATTTTCATGAAGCCATCCCATTTAGAACTAAGTATTACAAGGTCTCCCACTCTCTCCACATTGTTATCAGTCTCTGTGTTAGTGCCATCTCCTGCAAGAGAGATTCACTGGTGTGGGCTGTTTGAAACATTAATATCTCAGTATAGCAATATGTCATCAAGAGTCATTTTATCACTATGTTCCTTTAGCAGGGTAATAGCATCAGGTTTTCCAAAAGGCCCCGTGGCCTATTGCTCAGATTCCTGGACATGTTAGCAGTGTCAATTACAGCTTCCATCTCCTTGACTATACCTGAAAACCAATCAAAACCTGGTTGGTTATTGACATAGTATTTTTGCCATTACTGTTTCTGTCTATTTTGTAAATGGGTCACTGTTGTTCTAGAGTTTGTAGCTGGATGATATTGATGATTGTCTTTCTCCTTCACTAAAATGCAGAGTACATTCCTGTTTTATGATTGACAGTCAGGAGTGGTGATGCTTCTGAGTATACACCAGTTCAACTTGTCCGTGTTGGCTGACATACATTTGTGTTGTCTTCTGCAATAAGGCATACCAATAAGGTTGGATGTAAGCAAGAGTCTTAGCAGTCTATGTGAGCTTTGGGGGTTTTCTTGGGGCTAATCTTCAGCTATTCAATATTTAAGAACCTGAACTTATTACGGAACCAAAAATTTTTCTTGAGATATTTTTCTTCAATGAGTATTGAACTGTTGTTTCTCTTTGTTGATCTGCTTTGGTTTTTATATGCACTCTTTTCAGTTTTGGTAGAATTCAGAATTTTATAAATTTGCCATTTGTTTGAGCTTTCCATTTCATGCCAGTGTACATTTTAAAAAATACTTCCAAAAGAAGAATCAGAGAAAACAGAGGGGTCAGGAACAGCACAGAAACCCTGTCCACAGAGAAATTGACTGGTATTCATAGGAGCTCACAGAGATCAGGGCGTCAAGGGGGCTTATGCAAGCCCTATGCATATATGTTATTGCTAAATAGCCTAATGTTATTGTGGGATTCCTATCAGTGGGAGGTCACTGTTTCTTTGGCCTACTTATGCTACCCTTTTCTCCTGCTGCTGCATTGCCAAGTCTTAGAGTAGCATGTTATTCCATGGACGGTAGAAGGTCTTAGGAAACCTGACATTTTCTGAGGTGATCTGTAAGAGGGTAAATCTGGACAAGAGATGAGAGAATCTGGGGGAGGGCAAAGAGGGTAAAATATGGTCAGGGTATAATATATGAGAAAATAATAAAAAATTCTAGGAAACTTGAGCAATTTGAATGAGAAAAGTGTTGACATCATTGACTCCTAGATAACCTTTCTATTATATTGCTATATAGAGAGAAGAGAGAAATCTTGAAGAATTATCATTATTCATACTTACTATGTTATTGGGAAAATCATACCTGTAATATCTTCCCTCAAATAAACATTGGCAGATCTGAAAAAATGAAGTAGAAAAATGTAAATTGGATAATCATATATGTCATTATGAAAGCTATTGAAAGAATAAAAATTCAAAATATGTTGTAAATGTACATATGGTTTAAATAAATGATATATATCATGGATTTTGAGAAATGTTTCATGAATTGAGTTTTCATGAAAGAAAATGACTGTTAACTAATACAGAATGATTTTCCACATTATTTCAAGACCACTTTTCACTATGGTGTTGACAAACATGATATCATCATAGTCACCAAATTATGTCAGAGTAAAATATACAATTTGGGAACAGGAAAAATGGGTAAATTTGACGGCTGTTAAAGGATTACCTTAGATTTTTTAATGGAAATCTTTTTATTAGAAAACTGCATTTCTTTCTTTCAGCATAGGAGATCATCTGTTAAATTGTGTACCATGATTCTTTCTATTAACTCTGATTCAGTTATTTTTTTTCAGGAATGTTGATTTTTCTGTTACTATATGTACTCCATGCTTTCATTAAGAAAGTATTTCAAGTGTTTATGTTTATATGATTTCCACTGCTGAGGTTACTGAGAACTTAAAGAAAGCAAGGAAGAAAAATACATTCCAAAGAATGGTTATGAAAAGATTTGGTTTGCATAGATTGGTTAATGCATATTCATCTTCAAAAATATTTACAGAATAGATAAGATATCATCTCCATATCAAGATGGGGCCCCTGCTTTTTGCCAAAATAAACACATCCAAATGATTCTTCGCATTCCATCCATTTTGCTTTAACAGCACCATACTTTTTGTATACATTTAAACTGTGTTTCCTCCTACTTAATCACTTTTGATAAGGCTGTGTCTGTTTTGTTTTCCCTTTTAAATAAAGAAGGTTTTATGCCTCTGCAATGTTCAATATTGTCTATTTCCTTAGATTCAGTTCTTATCTTCAGTATGTTTTCCAGATTTTTTTTTTTTTTTGGAGTTTAGTTTAATCTTTTTTGTGTGAGTGACCCAGAAGTTCATAATAAGTTTGCCTCACATCTCTCACCCTTCTCTGTGTAGAAAATGAAAGCTATAAACTTTCCCCAAGAGCTAAATCTCTTTGTTTTTAATCTGGTTTTCCCAGTTGGTGTTGTCATGGATATTATGAAGAAACTCACGAACAAGACCAGTGAGGAGGTGAAAATGCAGCTGGACCTGAAGGCCAGTGCCTCTGAAGAGGAGACACTTTCAGATCACTACATCATCCTCAGGACCCTTGGCAAAGGGCACTTTGCTGAGGTGAAGCTTGGCTATAGCATACACACAGAGGAGCAAGTTGCCATCAAGGTCCTGCAAAATGGAACAGAGAATGACTTCGGTATAAAAACCGAAATCGATATCTTTAAAACATTGAACCACCCATATATTGTCAAGCTGTTCCATATCATCAACACCAAAGAATACACCTACTTGGTGTTGGAACATGCTGCTGAAGGAGATCTGGTGAGCCATATGGAGAGCGTGGGTCGTCTGCAGGAGGAGCAGGCCCAGCACATTTTTACACAGCTAGTGTGTGCAGTTCAGCACTGCCACAAGAATAACATTGCGCACAGAGACATCAAGCTAGACAATATCCTGCTTGATGACAAAGGTAACATCAAGCTGTGCGACTTCGGCCTGGCCACCCGAGTCACCTCTGGCCAGGGTACCAAAGGGTTCTGTGGCACCCTCGAATACTGTGCTCCAGAGTTGTTCTCTGACAAAGAATACGATGCAAAGGCAGCTGACATCTGGAGCATGGGAGTGGTTTTATATGCAATGGTGACGTCGTCCTTTCCATTCAAAGCCTATACCTATTCAGACATGAAGGAGGAAATGCTGGATCCCAAGTACCACCTCCCTAACACACTTTCAGAAAACATAGCAAACATCATTGTGCAGTTGTTCACCGTGAAGCCTGAGCAGAGGCCCAAGATATATGACATTAGGCAGCACCAGTGGCTCAAGGAGAAGGAAGAATTTTGGAAAACCACTGCATACTTAGAGGCACTCTGTAACTACCCGAATCCCAGCATTATGGTGGCTATGTGGAAAATGGGTTACGACCCCAAGGACATAAGTGCTTGTCTACATGAGAAAAAATTCAATAATATCATGGCCAAATACCTAATTTTAAACCACAAGTCACCCCGCGACCACTCTAAATATGCTGCGAAGTTCTTCCGGGCCCTCGATGCTATGTCCCCAGCAGATGCTCTCACTAGTGTTCCTTTTCGGAGGGTACTGAGTGAGTTTGCTCTTCCCACCTTGCTGGAGGAGTACCAGGTGCATGAGAAGAAGGGATCAAGGAAGAAGAGGATGAGAAGCCTGAGCATGCCTGCCACCTTCTGCTACCAGCAGAAGGGAAACAAATGTCCACCCCCAGGCCCCAAATTTGCCCATAAGATTAATTATATCAAGAGCAGATGTTTGGCACTGGATAGCATGATTTGCAATTGCTCATCCTCAAGTTCCCTGTCCTCTGAGAGCATTTCTTCTTCAAGCTATTTGTCCAGCGAGGCACCTCAGGAAGTGAACACCACCAACAATAGCTCATACACTCAGAGTTCAGGGAGTTACAGGGAGGTCCCTCACATTGTGACCACCATTGGCACATATGATATCCAGAGAGATTCTCTTCAGGCGACATCCAAGACCAGCTTTGATGATGTCCCTTCTGAAGACATACTTGACATCCAGGGATCTTGCCTTCAGGAAACATCAAGGAACATCTTTGAAGATATCCCTCATGAAGGTATACCTGAAAACGAGAGATCTTCCCTTCAGGCAACATCAAAGAACAGCATTGATGATGTCCCTACTAAAGACATGCCTGAAATCCAAAGTTCTTCCCTTCAGGAAACATCCCAAAACAGCTTTGGTGATGTCCCTCCTGAAGACAGCCCTGAAATCCAGAGATCTGAAGATCTTGAGGAAACATACACAAACAGCTTTGATGATGTCCTAACTGATCATATACCTGAAAACCAGTCATCTTCCCTTCAGGCAACATCAAAGAACAGCATTGATGATGTCCCTACTAAAGACATGCCTGAAATCAAGAGATCTTCCCTTCAGGAAACATCCCAAAACAGCTTTGGCGATGTCCCTCCTGAAGAAAGCCCTGAAATCCAGAGATCTGAAGGTCTTCAGGAAACATCCACAAACAACTTTGATGATGTCCTAACTGAACGTATACCTGAAAACCAGTCATCTTCCCTTCAGGAAACATCCACAAACAACTTTGATATTGTCTCTCCTGAAGATATGGGTGAAATCCAGATATCTTCACTTCCGGCTACAACTAAGAACAGCATTGAAGATGTTCCTCCTAAAGATGTAAAGGCAG
>NW_023276982.1:0-46876 GCF_003668045.3 Cricetulus griseus | reverse complement strand
AAAAATACAAAAGGCCTTTGGAGACCAACATATGATTGGATGGTTGAGTTGGAAGTTTGCAGTCTACCCCAGGGGTCTGAAGTTCCTGTGAGAGAAAAGTCACATGGCCATCCCAGGAGCAGGAGAAGGGAGGGAGGCCACACAAATCTGACACCATCCATACTTGGGGACCCTCAGAAATCATCAGCTAGGTGAACCAATCCATCAACAAAACCATCCTGAATGACACACTGTGGCAACCGGAGCCAATGGGACGAAGGGCTGATAATTACAAAGTCATGAAGTAAAGTAAACCTTCCTCTTTATAAAGTGATTGTTACAGATACTTGTTACAATGAGCGAAAGCTGAGTATATAGAGTTCCTGTGCTCTTTTGCACACGCATAAATGAATACAAACAAAACTTCCCCAAGATATTTTGGAATTACACCCCACAAGAGAAAGGTGGTATTGCTCTGATCTCTAGAGCCTTCACGGGGCACACACAGTCCACACCACTCACCAGGGCTCTCCACGCGCTTATAGTGGTAGGGGTTGATGCACACCTCCTTCTGCTTGGAACTGAAAGGAAACTCACAGCAATCCAGAGGCTTCAGTTCATGGCGGCTCTGGAGGTCTGGCCAGCGCCACACTCGGCAATAAATGACATGAGGCAATCCCTTCCGGTGGGACACCTGCAGCCTGCCATCCAGGGAGCAGGGAATGGTGACACAGTTACTTGGCTGTCCCGGGCAGCTCAGGGCCTTCTCCAACTCTTCCATGGCCCCTTTCTTTTTCTTCAATTTTTTCACCAACACGTCCACAGCTTTCTCTGCCCATTTTTCTTCTTCGTCACCCTGTTTCCAACCTAGAAGTCTCTTCACAGCTGGACTTGTGAGGGAAAACAAGCTGGTCACATTCATAGTGACTGGTCTAATTCTTCAGGCTCCTCACAGGGTGAAGTGGTGATGTCTCGAAAGGGGAGAGGCCAGAAGAGAGTTCAGCTTATTTACATCGGTTCTCTTTAGTTTCTCCGTATTTCTGAAAAGTAGAGAATGGCTCTTCCTCCTATTCCAAGAAGAGACCCAAAGTTAGCACCTGCAAAAACAAAGGATAGGAAACTGGCTTGAAAATCACCTCAAGACACACCAAGATTATCTGATAAGTGCCAGATACTAAGCACTTAAGTGTCCCTGTACGGGTGATCTCTGGCTAATTCTGCTCAGCTTCACACTTCGATGACTTTATTAGCGAGATGTAACCCCAGGCTAAGCTCGTGAGAATGTGTATTCTATGATGCCAGAAGCTGAAATGTGTTCTCCTAAAACATACATTAAAGCTCCAGTGCCCATTGCAACCCACTGTACTTGGCTTGGAGTGGCTAAAGAACTCACCAGGGTTAAATCAGATTATAAATGTGGGGCCTGAAGGCAACAGGTTTGGTGGTCTTACAAGAGGAAGAGAACAGACTGCTGAGAGCAGCACCATGCTCTGGACAAAGGTCATGGCAACAACTGGGGCACAGCTATCACTCAGGCAATTTGCATATTACCACCATAAGCCTATATGCAAGTGATAAAATTCAAAGGACACCAAGCAGAAAACTGCTAAAAAAAGAAAAAAGAAACAACAACGATTCTAACCTACAATCCTGTGGGAGACTGACCTATAACTGACATATACAAGAGTAAAGTGTAAATGTGTGACCCAGTTTATATGGAAACCAGCATGTAAATGAGTAAAGTCATTTGGAATATATGGTATTTGTGGCAAAGGAGCTAGCTGAGTGCCTAGAGTGACTGCCTGTACAGGCCTGAGTCCTGTACTCAGAGTCCACACTAAGAACAAGGAGTGGTGGTGCATGCTTTTACCAAAGCTCCAGGAGGGGACAGGTGGGTCTCTTGCTGGTGGACCAGCCTAGACCAGCTGGCAAACTTTAGGCCTTGAAAATTTACAAACAAAATAACCAAGGTGGACAACTCTTATGGCTCCAACAGGTACACACAACGACAAGTAACAAACAACAATAATTAAGATCTCAGTATAGCTAAGAAATCAACAATAATATTGTTATTAGAAGTAACCACATTTTAACCATTCGTCATGAAGTAATTACAGTAGAGATGAAATACTTTAACTGAATGATTATAAAAATATGACATCGAAAATGTTAAGATATAGCTGGGCAGTGGTGGCACATCCTTTAATCTCAGGCAGAGGCAGGCAAATCTCTGAGTTCAAGGCCAGCCTGGTCTACAGAGAATAGCCAAGGTTACACAGAGAAACCCTGTCTCGAGAAACAAAAAATAAACCATTAGAGTGAGTAAGATGTGACACACAGTGATTATATGATTATATGGATGTTTATAGCTAAAATGCATTCACTGGGAGAGAGGAAGAAAGTCTGAAGAGGTGGACGGTGATTTAAGCCCAAAGAAAATACAAGGAATTCAGAAATTATTTTTTAAGTACACTAGTGAAAACCTACAAAACCAAAGCACTAATAAAATGTATAATCTCTTAGCAAGAATGATCAATAAATCAGAAAAATCACAAATGACCAATAAGAGGAATAAATTGGGGATAATCTTTCTGATCCTCATTCTTAAAACAATAGTGACCTTGAATGCTCACGGTAGTGAATTGGGATAGTCTGCACTTGCGGCTTCCTTGCTGGAGGAAATAACCTGGCACCTCCATCTCACAGTTAGTGTATCTGGAGCACAGCATGGTGCCTGGTACAGATGGATTCTCAGTAAATGTTTGATGACTGGGCTCCAGAGAACTTAGGCTAAGATGAAATGATTGCACATTCTCTATGTTCCTCCAAGGGTAAAGGCTCAACTTCACTCAACAGAGAGCTACTTTTCCTTTAGAAACAGCTTTGCCCTAATTTACTAGTTATTTTTGAAGTTTTCATTTAACAGGAAAGAAAAGAGTAAACAAAGTTAAGCCATTATCAGAAGTCACTCCGGCTTAGCACGTACCTATTGATATGGTAATTCACTATTCAGTAAAACTTCACTACCCCCCAGAACTGGAAAGACTGCTTCTTCCCAGACTCCAGAAGCAAATTAGAGAGGTTCTGAGTTTCCCCCAGCCCTTTTCATTTATCCCCCAAAACAGCTTTTTAATATTTTAATCACTGACGTTCAAATGGCAGGGCTTGTTTCTCTCAGAATCACTTTCCGGCTGCTTTCTGACGAGGGAGCACTATATGAAGTGAGTGTGTTGGGGTTGAGTGGGTACCTAGGAGCCACCATTCTGTATCATCACCCTGCCCCCGAAACAGCTATCCCAAATGCCTGGAACTAGGGCATGTGGGTGGGCAACAACCTGAAGAGGCTTGATGTTTAAGGCAAGAAGCAGGGCGCAAACATCCAAGTAACTCCATGGAGCAGATGGATAACCCAATGCCAGCCCCATGGGACTGCATTGTCCTCTTCTGCTGCTCCAGGGCCTCATCCAGAAGGAATGCTGACCCAGTACCAAGGATAACACGATGTGGCTGGTAACTGTTGTTAAACATGCAGAAGCCAGGATACAGGCTGATACTTGCGTGAATGTTCCCAAAGTCTCACCTCTAAATCCTAACTCCTTATAGTATTATGTGTCCCCTCTGGAGGGAGTAGGGTCACAGGAACAAAGCTTCTGAACTCTCCATGGGAGAGTTTACCTTATCCCTTCTGAGGGGGCAGTGGGGATGATGCTACACAGGAGGAAGCACCCAGATTGTCAGACTTGATCTTGGGGTATCACCAGCTACAGTACTACCTGGCACAGAGTTGTGAATAGATGAAGTCAAATACCAACACAGCATAGAAAGAGACAAAAAGGAGTGAAGAATTATCTCCAGGAATTTCGGGAAGTTTTTCCAAAGAGGAAACCTCAGACAGCCCATGAAGGAGAATTCTACAAACCAACAGAGTATGACAGACATTCTGAGCACTTCCTATCACCCAGTTTAATCTTCCCGACAAACTTTAAAAAGACTTCCATTTTTTCACTACACACAAGGAAGTAAAATTGTGAAAAGTCAAATGATTTGTTCCATGCCCCATGTCCATCTGTGGGAGACAGAACCCCTTTCCCCAACTCTACTGTACAGACTGCTAAAGTACGGTCCTAAACTACTGTACTTAGCTGTCGGATAGGACTCCTAAAGGGTCAACCCTTGTGTAGGTGAAAACAGCCAGAGCAGCAGTGGCAGGCCTGCGGAGGACAGTACCTCCTCCTCCTGCGTCAGCCTGGGGACAGAGGGAGGTGACTCAGGATAACCAGGAAGGTAGGAGCTTCAGGGAAGCAGTCCCACTGCAAACACCATACTGAAGGACAGCTGTCACCCAGGCAGTCAAGGTCTGGGTGACACTCACAATAATTAAACCAAAAAAATCCCAAGCCTAGGAATATAAGCAAGACAGCCATAAAAAATACAGGCTTGGCAAATAACTTGTGTGCCTCTGAGAGTTAAGGCTTTTCCAGGTGCATGTCAAACAGGCCCCTCAATTGCAGTTTCCCAGTACTTCCTCCTTCCCAGGACCCAGGGGAGGGGTCAGGCACAGGTCCTCCTGGGTGTGGTAGGAGTTATCTTCATCCTGTCACAGCCAGGGGAATAGGGGAAGAAGAGGGGGGAAGAGAAACCCAATGGGTAACAAATATGCTACCACCAGAAAAAAGGACTGGAATTGGTTCTTGATTGATACATATCACCCAGAACCATGTCACGTGATGGAAATATGAGAAAATGGTGCTCTGCTGTAGTTGTCTTCCCTAGCTAATCACAGAACACTCCCAAGTTAGGTCCTAACAGTTCTTCCAGCAGGCTGACATCAAACAACAGAGAACCGGGCAGGGAAGAGCCGGGAGGATGCCTTGTTACCACACTTTTGAGTCTGGATTCCAAGAGAAGTGGAGACTCGGTTGCCTCCTCTGGCAGTCTGTTCTGCAGGTTGGCAGATGCAGGAATGGGGACCATGAAAATCCAGAAGCGCCACCGTGGAGTCCAGAGAACCTCAGGTCCACCAATATTCACAGCCTGTGCTTCCTTAAACAAACTGCTACAAACTTGCAGAACATCTAAAGCCAGATGGGCTGAACTGAATGAATCCACAGGCAAGAAGCCAGATTCCCTGTGTGCTATAGAAATGGGCATGGATTTGATCTGAGGCTTCTCAGCTCTGACAAGCTGGAAGCTGGCAAGGTTCTCAAAATCAATATCAAAATGGCAAGTAATTGTGACTAAACACTTAAAAAGATGTCATACTATCTCCTTAGCTTGACACACACTCAGCAGCAAACTGGAGGTAACTCTGGAACCCTGACTTTTCCCACGGGGGACTGGCCAATCCTGTAAATTCTTAAAAGGAAAATGTCCATAGTTGAAAGCATCACACACAATAAATGCAATAATATTACATACTGAAAAAAACTGCCTGGTCATCTTCAAGATGGTCTGATGATGACACTGCTTCCGGTGAGTACAATCTTGTCAGATCTGAGCTTCAAGGGCTTCCTTTGGAACTGTACACCCAGAGTAAAATGAGAGTTACTCAATGTTCCAACGAAGAATGGAAGAGCACATTCAACACTTCTCTTTTCTCTACCTGTGTGCACTGCTTTGAGCAAACACACACTTAATTTACCCATAGTCACTTCTTTTGTGTTCTATAGCATATAAAAGTGGGGGCAGAGAATCAAACAACCAGACAGTGAAAACTTAACACTGCAGCTCAAATCTACATCTTAGCTTCCAGGGACCTTGGGTAACTCGGTTAACCAATTCTCCACCAGTATTAAAAAGATAATTTAAAATTTTCCCATTGGTGGCTGCAAGAAGGTTTAAATTGGGGGAAGAGCTGGAGAGATGGCTCAGTGGTTACAAACACTGACTGCTATTCTAGAAGACCTGTGTTCAATTCCCAGCACCCACATGGCATCTAACAATTATCTGTAACTCCAAGATCTGACACTCTCACACAGACATACATGCAGGCAAAAACAGCAATGCACATAAGATAAAAAATAAATTATGGAAAGAAGGTTTGATGAGTATGTACCCAGCAGGTGGAACGGCAGTTGGTATATAGTAAGTGCTGTGTATACAACTGCTATTCTATACAACAGGGTCCAACAGGAAGTGAGAGGTCTAAACACACACAAAAAAACACCACACTGCCCATCCCTGAACCCAGGTTGGATTCATGAATTGACTCAGTGACAAACATCTTTTACTAGGATATACAGAATGGGTTTGGCCAAGGAACCTACTCATAGCACACAGCTGAACAGTTTAACAAGAGTGCCTAAGGCTGGTTCACACACTGTGTTCTAAGAAAGCAATGGTAAAAGGAATCAGGTAGACTGCTGGTAGACGGGAGGAATTAAAAGGAGCTCGTGGACCAGAGAGATTCTTAAAGAATGGATAGAAACGACAAACAGTACAAAATAACACCAGAGAGCTTAAAATATTAGTGTTAGTCTTATTTAACAAAGTTTTTTAGTTTTTTTCTCTGCAAGGGGACGGTATTCAGTAGACATTCGGTGTCATTTTATGAACAGCAGCTGTCACTTACTGGATTGTTGTGCCAAGCTCAGAGTTAGGTCCCTTAACATATTTAATCCCGGCCACCATTTTATGACTGTCTCAATCAGCACTGCTGTGTGATTGTCTCTAATTTAAAGCTGGACTAATGAGCAATATAGAGGATACTCTTCCAAACTGCATAGCCAGTAAATGGCTAAGCAGGGATTAGTTCACACAGGTGGATTCCAAAGGCTGTGCTCCTGGTCAAGAGAAGCCAGTGTGCTGGGGTAATAAATCGCCTGATAGGACCATGATTACACTCACTTTTAAAATAATGAATACTGGTAATCCCCATATCACAGAGGCTGCTGAAATCAAGGAGTTGCTGTCCCATTGGTTCTGTTTATTCTACTCGTGGGATTTGATTCTGTGCTATGGACATTCAGAGGCAAAAAACGCATGATAGACACTAGCCTAGGTTGAAATAAGACTCTCCTGGCTTGCATACTACTATATTTCAGCAATCTACCATGACTTTGCTTAGAGAAATTGATGTCTTTAAAAACTCAAGTTTCATCTCACCTCGACTGTGTCCCCACCAAAGGTTGGCCACCTTCTGTTCCTCTCCTGTTCCTTCTATATACAATACTATGGCATCCCAACATGGAATGTTCCAGGTTCTACTTGGCATGTACAAGAATGGTTTTTCTGCCTTGACTTCATTCTCAGAGTAATGGATCTGGACATTAATAAATACTTATTGAACGAATTAGTCAAGTTACAACTGTCACCTCTCTTAGGCCTTGTGACCTCTAAAGGGAAGTACAGGGGCCAGGGTGAAGGCCAGATTTCCCCGAGGGTCCTAAACAGTCTTTGACAGTAGGAAGACTGCTAGATTCTACTCCACAAAAGGCTGACCCAAGGCAACAGTTCCCCAAGTATGGTTTCTGGCCACCATCAGCAGTTGGTAGCATCTTCAGAGCCTGCTAATGTGTTTGTCTCCCAGCCCTCTAGGAATCAAAGTCTGGGCTGGGTTCACAAACCAGTTTCTCCAACCCCCAAAGGCATCTTTAGTACCCTTCAATTCAGGAGCCTTGGGTCCAGAGGGTGGATCTTCCATCTCTAACAGCAAGTGATAAGAACTCGGGCAGTCAACAGCATACATCTGGGTAGTGCCTGCCCATCCCACCAATACTTACTGGATGCCCCCAAGAGTCAGAAGTGAGTGGGAAAAATAAGGCAGTGTCCACCCCTTGCCCCTGCCTGTGGATTAGGCAGGTGGTAAGCACCTGAGTGCCTGGAAGGTCCTGCATGTAGAGTCCTGGGGTTCTAGGCATACCTGAAAGGGGTCCTGCACACAGAGACCTGGAGTTCTAGGAATACCTGGAAGCAGTCCTGCATGTAGAGACCTGGGGTACTAGGCATACCGGGAAAAGGCCCTGCCCACAGAGACCTGGCTTCTAGGCACACCTGGAAGCAGGATTGCATGTAGAGACCTGGAGTTCTAGGCACACCTGGAAGCATGATTACATGTAGACACCTGGGGTTCTAGGCATACCTTGGTGCAGCCCTGTGCGTAGAGACCTGGTGTTAACTGACAGGCCTATAGTATTGCAAAGGAAAGCTGGAGAGAGAGCTCCATCCTACAGAGGAGAAGATATTTGGGTCTCTCCTGATGACCTGTTTTCACACAGAAAAAGGTGCTTCTGTGAAAACTAAAAGTATCCAAAACAGCTGAGATAGTTAACTGGGAAATGACATTTTGTTAACTGCTTCATTTAGATACATTTGACTTGGAGATTTAACTGATTTAGCCTGCTCCATTCAATCCATTCACAATTCTGACTGAGATGAATATGCCAGGGACAGAGTAAGGAAACAGAAGTGTGGGTGAAAGGCAAGGACTGAAGGGTTTTGCCAGGTGGTGTGAACAAGCACGCTGTGCCTCAGTCTCATCTGCTATCCCATGAGATACCTCAAAGACATCGCTGTCTTTCAAGGACAGAAATGCAAATGAAATACATACAGTCCAGGAAACAGCCCAGGCAAACATGAAGAAGCAAGCTGTACCATACAACACACATACCTTGGTCAAGCCGAGGCCTCAGTAAATTCACTCCCTTCCAACACAGATATGCTGAACCTAGGAACAGCACTCTCACAATATTCTAGGGAGATTCAAGATGAGGGTCCACAAAGTACAGGTGAATGTCTTGGTGGCCAAGGGGACTTCAGTACTGGAGAAGTGCTATAAATACTGTTATTATAAATAGACACAACTGAAGTTCAAGGGAGAAAATGAACTGGATTGTTTTACCATTCTGTATGGCATCTATTTACAATCCTGATGAATAGGATGCCTTGTGAGCTTGCCAGTGACCCATGGTCCACCCACAGCATTTGCTAAATGCTCCAAACCTGGGTAATTCCAACTTTTCCCACTCCCACTGTGGAGGAGGGAAAGTATGAATGAACTCTACATTCTTCACTAGAGCCAATCTGTTATTCCTGTTGTTTGGAGAATTACTCTGGGCAGAGAAAACCTGCTTTCTTTAAGAGAGGCTTTTCCTAGTATGGTTTTAAAATTTGAAAACAAAAACAAAAAAGTTGATAGGTGGTTGTTGTGCCTTTAATCCCAGCACATGGAAGGCAGAGGCAGGTGGATCTCTGTGAATTCAAGACCAGCCTGATATGCAATAGCTAGTTCTAGGACAGGCTCCAAAGTCACAAAGAAACCTTTTCTCTGAAAAAAAAATTAAAAAATCATAATAAATAAAAAAATAAAATTTGAAAACAGCAAGTGTGTATCACAGACCTGGAATGCTCTGCACTAGATTACATACTTTAATTGGTACATGGAAGAAAAATATTTGAATGAGCCAATGCTGATTACATGTTGCAACCCCAGAAGCAGGTCTACTTACTTGGACGGTGGCTTCATTGGGAATACTGGTAACCCATTACCACCCCCTCACTACTTTGATGGGCCCTCAACCCTTCCAGAGAATATTTCTTAAGCATCTCACAGATGCACGCCTCACAAGAATGGAGGGTCAAGAAATGTAGTGAAGAATTCACGCTGCAGTTAGTAAATACAAGCAGGGCTTTCTTGCATAGCTCTTCAATATCTTTAACCCAGTTCATGACAGAAACCTGGAGGCCAAGAAGATTCAGGTTCTCCTTTTGTCATTTGCCTGCCATAAATATGCACCAGTCTGTGTGTGAAAATCTGAATGAGGCCGCAAGCTTGCTGGACATTTATCATTCTCTGTTCCCTGTTTACAAGCAAATACTTTAGCTGAAGGGGCCATTAGCAATCATTGTCAAGTGAAGAAGAAAAAGTGCTGGGATGTAACTAGATTGTAAGTTAGACAGAGTGTCCTTCATCTTTCATGAATCTCGACAAACAAAATGGATATTTTACTATAGATTCAGAATTAAGATAGAAAGGAAGGCACAAAGTGGTAGGTGCTTGGGCATGAGAAGAGGTATGCAACTGTAATGTCTACAGATAATTCTCACAGTGGTGTGAAATAAAAGAGATCACAGAAGCAACACATCTATAGCCCCAAACTATGATCCAGCATGAGAACTAGGAAGAAAGTCAACAAAATGGGTCTAAAGAGAGTATTTAAGGTTTAATGATGACCTTTATCATCTGTATTCAGAAGCAGAAGAGTCCAGAACCCTCACACTCCTATTAAAACAGTTCCCAGACCCCATAGGAAACTCAAATCCAATACCCACTGCATGAAGAAAGCCCCCCATCCTGAAGAAATAGTCAGAATTTCCTAAAATGCCAAAAGACAACAAAAAAGCAGATGTTTTCTTTCTGGTGGCTTAAACCAATGGTGGGTCTCACTCTGCACCTAACCTGAATGGAGTCCCTGGCTCACTTTGTTTAATGACTAAAGCAGAAAACATGGAGGACCAGCGCTAAAATCCAGTTCCCTCACACACACACTACAGGGGACAGAAGATAGTACTGGTAAACTTCCACAAGGAGTCCCTCCTGGACCGGGCCATGGCTATGGCCAAGCTCCTCCCAGTTCTGCACACTCCGTGAGAGTGCAGAGCCTATGCCCATGGCGGATGTCTTCCAGCCTCTGATCCAGAGCCTTCTGGACTGATTATGGCACCAAGTGATCCGGCGGCCTGAACCACAGTAAGGATGGACTCTCAGGGCAGCGCCAAGCTTTGCATCCCACCCGCCGTGCCCGCCTGCCTGGCTCCAATCCCGGCCCTGCTCCCTATTTCTGGTCTGTCCCTTCTCAACTCCCCGCCACCCCCAAGAACAGAGCCTCCAAAGCTCCACTGCAGACATCTGGGTGGAATTTCCTTCCCTAACTTGCAGAGCGCTCTAATATATAGAAAATCCTTTAGAAAGAATTTTTGGGAGGCCTGCTCCTCTGATATGCAAGCCCTTAGCAACTCTCTCTGCATAGGTGGCCACAGCTCAGAAAACTATACACTTAAAGACCAAAATAGTGAGTAAACTTAAGTCACCACTCCCTCACTAACACGTAACAAACAGAAGACACTCCTCTCCAGATACTAGACAGGCATAATACTGCTTCGCCGTCTCCCGCAGACAAGCCAATGCTTCTAATCCTTCCTACTGCACACACAAGTGTAGTGGTCACAACGAACACAAAAACATACTTATGTCGCTCTGTGGCTCTGAGGGGTTTCATGGGAATTTCTTTAATCTGCACTTAAGTATAAATATTAAATCCAGACTGGAGGAGGAGGGGCTGCCTCTCAAAGATGCTGTGAATTAAACTGTAAAGTGGAGAGAGGCAGACAGGTTGGGGAAGGGGGGAGGGGCGGCCCATCGCTAACATTGAGAAAGCAAGGGTGACTTCTGTAAGCACCCAAGCTAGCATCACCCACAGCCACCACGGGGCCCCAGTCTCAGTGGCAACAGCAGTGCTCAGGTCACAACCAGGCGTCTTGGAGCACCACCAGGTGCCTGTAGATCCCATTTAGCTGTAAAGATGACACGCCAAGGAAGCAAATATAATACATCAAAACACAAAACAAAACAAAAATCTATACCAGACTACATCAAAGATGGTCGCAGTAACTTTAAAACAAGGGCCTTCTGGCAACAGGCAAAAATATCTATTTTGGGTCATTTACAAGTGAAGAGTTTTTGCGCTTTCGAAACGGAATGTGTTTGGTCATTTATGTTGGTGAATTTGAAATTTACCACTTTCAAGACAGTACCAGCAGTTCTTTGCTTATGGGGTAATTTCTAAATCAATGCGTTCATCTCTATTCTGAAGCCACTCACCATACCCTCAACTCCAATTAGGCCACTGATTTTGCTTCTAATCTCAAAGGTCTACCTCCAAGCCAGAAGCCAGCCAGCGTCTCCACACACTTTCAGGGCTGAGACCAGAACTCCCCACAGCACTTTCTGGACATAGTTGGAAGATGAGGTAATTGCAGCAACCACGTGAGGTTCCCAAGTCCCCGGTCTCAAATCCCAAAGGATGGCTGGAGACATTCCACTGCCCCAGACCCCCCAGTGTCTGTCGCTTTCCCTAGGGGCCCTAGCTCAAGTGCTTCCCAATAGCACAACATCTCTGCCGGCTCCAGAGCCCGCCCTTTGATGTGCGTCTGCAGCCCCTTTAGTGGCGAATTCCTCTGTTCTCCAAAAAGACAGGAGGGCCGGGAAGAGCCATCAGAAACCTTTCTCGAGGTGCCACCCGAGTCGCCAGGTTATCGGGCACCCAGGAGCACTTGAGTTTGGAAGTCCAGTTGGTCCCCACGTAAGGAAATGTGGCGGGTTAGGGGTGGAGGACAGGCGCCTGGGGACTATAAACAGACTCTGAGGCATCCTCCCGCCTGGAAAACATAGCGCCCATCCCCCCCACACACACAGGGACAGGCCCGGGCCGGGTGAGCAAAGGGGATCGTGGAAGCCACTTACCTGGAATTGGAGGAATTCCAGTAGATAGGCTCTAAAACTGTCGGGCTGGAGATCGCAGTTCTGCAGAAAAGCATCAAAAGTCCACAAAAGAACTTCCACACGGACTCCCTCCTGGACCAGGGCCTGGCCATGGCCATGGCCAAGTTGCTCCCAGTTCTGCGCACTCCGGGACAAGTGTGGAGCCTATGCCCGTGGCTGATGGCTTCCAGCCTCTGATCCAGACCTCCTGGCCTGATTATAGCACCAAGGGTTCCAGCTGCCTGAACCAGATTCAGGATTTACTCGCCTACTGGCAGGTCCAAGCTTTGCATACCACCCGCAGTGCCCGCCTGCCTGGTGCCAATCCCGACTCCTCTCCCCATTTCTGGTGCTCTCTCCATGTAGCTCCCCTTCTCCACTTCCTGTCACCCCCAAAAACAGAGCCTCCAAAGCTCCACTGCAGACATCTGGGTGGAATTTCCTTCGCTAAGTTGCACAGCGCTCTAATACACAGAAAATCCTTTAGAAAGAATTTTGGGGAGCCCTGCTCCTCTGATATGCAAGCCCTTAGCAACTGTCTCTGGATCGGTAGCCACAGCTCAGAAAACTAGTGAGTAAACATCAGTCACCACTCCCTCACTAACACATAACAAACAGAAGACACTCCTCTCCAGATGCTAGACACGCATAATACTGCTTGCCCCCTCTCCCCCAGACAAGGCAATGCTTCTAATCCTCCCTGCTGCACACCCAAGTATAGTGTTCACAACGAACACAAAAACATACTTAGTCGCTCTGTGGCTCTGAGGGCTTTCATGGGAATTTCTTTAATCTACACTTAAATATAAATATTAAATCCAGACCGGAGGAGGAGGGGCTGCCTCTCAAAGAGGCTGTGAATTAAAGTGCCAAGTGCAGAGAGGCAGCCAGGCAGGGGAATGGGGGTAGGGGCAGGCCCATTGTTAACATTCAGATGCGAAGGGTGACTTCTTTGGCTACCCCGAGCTAGCATCACCCTCAGCCACCACGGGGGGGGGGCAGTCTGAGTGGTAACAGCACTGCTCATGTCCCAGCCAGGCTCCTTGGAGCACCACCAGGTGCCTGTAGATCCTGTTTGGCTGTAAAGATGACATGCCAAGGAAGCAAATATAACACAACGACTTTAAAACAAGGGTCTTATGGCAACAGGAAAAATGTCTATTTTGGGTCATTTACAAGTGAAGAAATTTTGCCCTTTCGAAGGGGAACGTGTTTGGTCAATTATGTTTGTCATTTTGAAATTGACCACTTTCAAGACAGTACTTTGCTTATGGGGTAATTTCTAAATCAATGCGTTCATCTCTACTCTGAAGCCACTCACAATACCCTCAACTCCAATTAGGCCATTGATTTTGCTTCTAATCTCAAAGGCCTGCCTTCAAGCCAGCGTCTCCACACTCTCCCAGTGCTAAGAACAGGATGGCTGGCATTTTCTAAACCCGAGCGCACCCTGGGAGCCCAGACCTAAACTATTGTCTCAGGCCTGACTTTCTCCCCTCCGTGTGCTTTGCTAAGAGCAATTCTGATCAAGGGACTAGCGACACCCAAATACCAAGGCTGCAGAGTTGACTGGGCAAGACTCGGAGCTTTCCCAAAATGCATTGTTAAAATGGAGCCAGCTCTCCCGGAACTCACAGAGGCTGGGCCACTGGTTCTGCCGCAAAGGGAGAGGCCAGCTTGAGGAGGGCGGGCAGCCCGAGATACCCCAGATCCAGCGAGCTCCCCCGGGCATGTCCTCGCTGTGGAGCAGACTCCTATTCATGCCGCCTCCAGGACACTGCGGGTCCACTGTCCCCTCCCCAAAGGGACATTCCAATGTCCCAGACCCCCATTGTCTGTCGCCTTCTCTCGGGCCCTAGCTCCAGTGATTCTCAAGAGCACAACATCTCTGCCCATTGATGCTTGTCTGCAGCCCCTTTAATGGCAATGTGCTCCGTTCTCCAAAAGACAGGAGGACCGTGTAGAGCCATTAGACACCTTTCCCGAGATGCCACACGAGTCCCCAGGGTATCGGTCACCCTGGAGCTCCTGAGTTTAGAGCCCCAGGAAGTCCAGCTGGTCCCCACGAAAAGAAACGTGGCAGAGTAAGGGTGGGGGACTGGCGTCTCATGGTTTAGAAACTGACTCCAAGGCATCCTCCCGCGTGGACTGTTAGACCCCCGAAAACTCAAGTATCCGGGGTCTCAGGCCAGGTTCGCGGTCACCCCAATCACCAGGCGGATTCGAGAGCTTGCTGCAAACTGCACGAGGCTTTATTGTAATTTAACGAACTAACCCCATGTTAGCTCGGGTCTTTCACCCACCCGCCATGGCAGACGGCTAGAAAAAGACGGCTCCTAAGGTCTCCCCAAAGATCTTATAGGGCAGCGTAAGGGGAGTGTCTAGGGGTACGCACAGGCTTACGATTGGTGTGCCTCCAGGCTTGGAGGGCTTGCCCTGTGTTGATTGGTCAACTGGTTGTTATGGCTCATAGGCCCTCCCAGGGTGGTTGCTATGCTCTCTACGTCATTGCTGTGCGCTTGTCCGTAAAGCACACCCAGAGCCATAAAGCATAGCACCACCAGCTAACTTCTGATTGGTTCCTTGTCACAAGACAGGCATCTGACTTTCTGGTTTCTAGGACAAGGTCATAGAAGCACATGTTTAACCATTATGGCTGCCAAAAGGGAAGCCGGTTCCTTCATTCCCCCATTTTCTTTTCTGGAAATTCCAATCATGGAATTGCTGTCTCTCTAGCATCCCCATCAGGGAGTGATAGATATTGGCATCCCCATGTAAGGGAGTTCCTTTTGACTTAGCATTTTAACCAGGGAAAATGGACGCCGAAATTCTTTTCTAAACTGCTTCCTGCTGACTTTGGGACGAAGTTAGGGACCCCAGAAGGTTGAAATGCTAGTCAAAAGCAAAAAGGGATTTAGGCAATGGGGAATTCATCAGGGGCTTCTGGGTAGCAGACACTGTTGCAGAGACAGGGGGTGTCCATATCAGCTGAACTGGTTCACATCCACAGCAAGTCCAGGGCTCGCAGTCTTAGAACAGTCTGTAGTCAGCAACTGATATTCAGATGTCTGCCAGAAGCAGAAACCTGTTTAAGACATGTTTAAACTAGGAACAGAGGTTAAAGCTTATTTACTGAAGCCCATAGTGTAGAAAAAGCAGATATTTGGATATCTGTTTAAACAGCAGGAACATATTTAGCAAAAACTACAGATTTGGGCTATAAGCATGTACATTTTTCTTCTGTCCAGAGAGCCAGGTATGGATTGGACAGAGGTGCCTTTGGCCTGATGAAAAGCCCTTTAAGTTTGTACTTAGATGACAACCAAAATAAACTTAAAAACTTTGAGCTCGTGCCTGAACAGTAGATAGTTACTATTTTATTAGCTAACATACTGACTAGTCTATAGTGGACCTGACTGTCTGATGCTGTCAAGCTGACAACCAGTAATATTTCAGAGATCTGAGAAGGGTATATTTTGTCCGAATCTACTAAAAAGTGACAGAAGCCAGTCTATATACAGTTAGCCAAACCCAAGTTTCTCCATTACCGCTGGAGGCAGGTGTCTCAAAGACCAGCAATCCTCGCCAGGCCTATACTGTGAGAGTTTTTTCCTCTCTGTGGAAGAGGGACATGGAAAAGACTGACCTTGTTTTGTCTAGGCAAAGGGGTGCAATCAATTTTCCAGTGTCCAGCAGCTTTGTCCACAGTCTCGGCTAGGTTCTGGCAGGCGGCAGGTATCACATCTGAGCATCTCGCTCACTGGTCCAGGTGCAGGAACTGAGGTGCCTCGTAATCTTCTTTGGAGACTTTGGGTCACTGTCA
Source organism: Cricetulus griseus (assembly GCF_003668045.3). NCBI lineage: Eukaryota > Metazoa > Chordata > Mammalia > Rodentia > Cricetidae > Cricetulus > Cricetulus griseus. Next base: position 30,596 of record NW_023276982.1, on the reverse strand, counting down.
GGATCTGGCAGTCTGTCTGACATTTTAAACTTTAAAGATAACAATTTAAATGTCATATTTTGAAGATCTCTGAAGCATTAGAGGTCTGTTTTAGTTGCTTTCCTTAAGCACACAAGAAGCACACAGGTGGCTAGGTAAGGTCTTATTTCTGTAAATGATTTTTAGTCTGACTGTAACTGGTTTTAACTTAGTAAAATGTTTGAAACAGCACAGCTGAACTTAAAACTGCATAGAGCTACCTTATATTTCTTAAACAGTAGCTTAACTTCTTTCTGAGGCAGGGTTTTTCTGTGACTTTGGAGCCTGTCCTGGAATTCGATCTGCCGGACCAGGCAGGCCTTGAACTCATAAAGATCCATTTGCCTCTTACTCCCGAGTGGTGGGATTAAAGGCGTGTGCCACCTACACCCTGAGCTTAAAGGTGTGTGTTACCAACATCTTAAACTTAACTTCTGAAAACACAAACTGTACCAGATTAGCATCTTTTATAAAACAAGAACTTTACATTGTCAGGCTTTGCTTAAGAATAATTCTAAATTGAAGCTCTTTAAGTACAAACATTAATAAAAACAAACATTTGAAAACTGGTTTTAAAAAGAAATTTAAATTCCCTTAAGGTCTTTCTGTAATATATAGAAGCATTAACATTTTAAATCTTAATTGAAAAACTTGTTTCTAAGATGGTACCTCTAATTTCCATGGGGTCACCTTTAGTCAAGATGGCGGCTTAAGTATTTTTTTTTTAACTTTAGCAAAATGGCGACCAGTCAAGTCATGTGACCAGTTGGCCATGTGCTGGCTAAACCAGGAAACAGAACATTTTAAAACAAGTATACATAAATTACTTGAGAAATAAACAGGACTTTTTTTTTAAAAAACAAAATCAGCTTAATATGATTAAAATTTTAGACATGAGAAACCATAGCACAGTTTACATTTTTTTTTTACTTGTAACAACCTTTTCTCTGACCTTTAATAACTTTCCTCTGACCTTTTACAACTTACTTTAACCCTTTATAACTTTCTGTAACAATCTTTTTTTTCTGACCTCCAACAACTTGCTTTAACCCTCTATAACTTTTACCATTTGTTTTAACTCTCTATAATCTTTTATTTTATTTCTCTGACTTTCTTAGACATTTTTAGATAATTTTTTTTCTCTTTATTACTTGTCTTTTACATTTTTTTTATTTTTTAGTTAACATAAAAATTTTGTCAAAGTCCCTTTTATAGTCCTTAATAACTTTAAGGCCATTTAGATGTCCAGATCAGGCCAGATAAGTTCATACGCTCGAGCTCCATGTGCTCAAGGCAGAGAGACCTGGGGTAGGGGTGCTGCTGGTAACCCCAGACCCTTGGCCAATCCAGGTGTGGGAAAAAGACTCCTGTGGCCCCCCTGCATACCATGTGTGTAGAGCACAAAGAATGCCGGGCAGCTAGGCAAATGGCAGGGACCCATGGGACCGGCAAGTGGGGATAGGGAAAGACTCACCTACATGGGCCAGGCTCAGCTGTAAGGGCTGCAGCAGTGGTTCGAGTTCAGAAAAGCAGCATCGGGGGACTCCAACATAACACATTCTAACCCGTGACACATGGCAGAACTCCTTTCCCGTGCCATGTGCTTAGGGCAACAAGAAAAGACCCCTGACCCATGCATGCCACGTGCATGGGCAATGTGGGACAGAAAGAGATGCTTAACACATAACACAAATGACAGCACATTAGACAGCACAAACATTAGACAGGACAAACCGCGGCAAAGAAATGGTGCCCCAAACCAAAATTACAACCAAACCTTGGACTTTCATCCAGGGTGGAACCAAGGTTCTCGCAAGTCTGCTTACCCTATGGTTCAATTACAAATTCTGCGCAGATCAAATACAAATTACAAATTCTGCGCAGATCAAATCAAGCAACCCTCGGACTTTCATCCAGGGCAGGACTTTAGGGTCTTCCCCAGAAGTCCGAATTACAAATACAAATTCTGCGCAGATCAAATACAAATCATGGCACCAAACCAACAACACAGCAAGAGACAAAACAAGAAACATAGAACATTGAACATATATAAATTGCGAGCTCTAATCATCTTACCTCCAAGATCGAATCCACTCAGGTGAAGGGTGGTCGCAAATCCCGGACGAGCCCCCAAAATGTTAGACCCCCGAAAACTCAAGTATCCGGGGTCTCAGGCCAGGTTCGCGGTCACCCCAATCACCAGGCGGATTCGAGAGCTTGCTGCAAACTGCACGAGGCTTTATTGTAATTTAACGAACTAACCCCATGTTAGCTCGGGTCTTTCACCCACCCGCCATGGCAGACGGCTAGAAAAAGACGGCTCCTAAGGTCTCCCCAAAGATCTTATAGGGCAGCGTAAGGGGAGTGTCTAGGGGTACGCACAGGCTCATGATTGGTGTGCCTCCAGGCTTGGAGGGCTTGCCCTGTGTTGATTGGTCAACTGGTTGTTATGGCTCATAGGCCCTCCCAGGGTGGTTGCTATGCTCTCTACGTCATTGCTGTGCGCTTGTCCGTAAAGCACACCCAGAGCCATAAAGCATAGCGCCACCAGCTAACTTCTGATTGGTTCCTTGTCATGAGACAGGCATCTGACTTTCTGGTTTCTAGGACAAGGTCATAGAAGCACATGTTCGACCATTATGGCTGCCAAAAGGGAAGCCGGTTCCTTCATTCCCCCATTTTCTTTTTTGTAAATTCCAATCATGGAATTGCTGTCTCTCTAGCATCCCCATCAGGGAGTGATAGATACTGGCATCCCCATGCAAGGGAGTTCCCTTTGACTTAGCATTTTAACCAGGGAAAATGGACGGCGAAATTCTTTTCCAAACTGCTTCCTGCTGACTTTGGGACGAAGTTAGGGACCCCAGAAGGTTGAAATGCTAGTCAAAAGCAAAAAGGAATTTAGGCAATGGGGAATCCATCAGGGGCTTCTGGTTAGCAGACACTGTTGCAGAGACAGGGGGTGTCCATATCAGCTGGACTGGTTCACATCCACAGCAAGTCCAGGGCTCGCAGTCTACTTAGAACAGCCTGTAGTTAGCAACTGATACTCAGATGTCAGCCAGAAGCAGAAACCTGTTTAAGACATGTTTAAACTAGGAACAGAGGTTAAAACTTATTTACTGAAGCCCACAGTGCAGAAAAAGCAGATATCTGTTTAAACAGCAGGAACATATTTATAACTTTGAGTCCTAGCAAAAACTGTAGATTTGGGCTATAAGCATGTACATTTCTCTTCTGTCCAGAGAGCCAGTTATGGATTGGACAGAGGTGCCTTTGGCCTGTTGAAAAGCCCTTTAAGTTTGTACTTAGATGACAACCAAAATAAACTTAAAAACTTTGAACTTGTGCCTGAACAGTAGATAGTTACTATTTTATCAGCTAACATACTGACTAGTCTACAGTGGATCTGACTGACTGATGCTGTCAAGCTGACAACCAGTAATATTTCAGAGATCTGAGAAGGGTATATTTTGTCCGAATCTACTAAAAAGTGACAGAAGCCAGTTAGAAGCCAGTCTATATACAGTTAGCCAAACCCAAGTTTCTCCATTACTGTTGGAGGCAGCTGTCTCAAAGAACAGCAATCTTCGCCAGGCCTATACTGTGAGAGTTTTTTTCCTCTCTGTGGAAGAGGGACATGGAAAAGACTGACCTTGTTTTGTCTAGGCAAAGGGGTGCAATCAATTTTCCAGTGTCTAGCAGCTTTGTCCACAGTCTCGGCTAGGTTCTGGCAGGCGGCAGGTATCACATCTGAGCATCTTGCTCACTGGTCCAGGTGCAGGAACTGGGTTGCCTCATAATCTTTGGAGACTTTGGGTCACTGTCCGGATCTGGCAGTCTGTCTGACATTATAAACTTTAAAGATAACAATTTAAATGCCATATTCTGAAGATCTCTGAAGCATTAGAGGTCTGTTTGTCTGTTTTAGTTACTTGCCTTAAGCACACATTAAGCATACAGGTGGCTAGGTAAGGTCTTATTTCTGTAAATGATTTAGTCTGACTGTAACTGGTTTTAACTTAGTAAAATGTTTGAAACAGCACAGCTGAACTTAAAACTGTATAGAGCTACCTTATATTCCTTAAACAGTAGCTTAACTTCTTTCTGAGGCAGGGTTTTTCTGTGACTTTGGAGCCTGTTCTGGAATTCGATCTGCCGGACCAGGCAGGCCTTGAACTCATAAAGATCTATCTGCCTCTTCCTCCCGAATGGTGGGATTAAAGGCGTGTGCCATCTACACCCTGAGCTTAAAGGTGTGTGTCATCAATATTCTAAACTTAACTTCTGAAAACACAAACTGTACCGTCTTATACAGATCAGCATCTTTTATAAAACAAGAACTTTACATTGTCAGGCTTTGCTTAAAAATAATTCTAAATTGAAGCTCTTTAAGTATAAACATTAATAAAAACAAACATTTGAAAACTGGTTTTAAAAAGAAATTTAAATTCCCTTAAGGTTTTTCTGTAATATATAGAAGCATTAACATTTTAAATCTTAATTGAAAAACTTGTTTCTAAGATGGTACCTCTAATTTCTATCTTTAGTCAAGATGGCGGTTTAAGTATTTTTTTTTAACTTTAGCAAAATGGCGACCAGTCAAGTCATGTGACTAGTTACAAAATGGCCGTAACTTGCTTTGCTTAACATGTTTGTTTATACCAGGAAATAGGACATTTTTAAAACAAGTATACATAATTTACTTGAGAAATAAACAGGACTTTTTAAAACAGAATTAGCTTAATATAGTTAAAATTTTAACTTATATTACCATTTTTAAAATTTATTTGTAGACATGAGAAACCATAGCACAGTTTACATTTTTTTTTTTTTGGCTTGTAACAACCTTTTCTCTGACCTTCGACAACTTTCCTTTGACCTTCTACAACTTATTTTAACCCTCTATAACTTTCTGTAACAATCTTTTTCTCTGACCTCCAACAACTTGCTTTAACCCTCTATAACTTTTACCATTTGTTTTAACTCTCTTTAACCTTTTATTTTATTTTTTTGACTTTCTTAGACATTTTTAGACAATTTTTTTTTATTATTTAAGTTTTTTACATTTTTTTTTATTTTTTAGTTAACATAAAAATTTTGTCAAAGTCCCTTTTATAGTTCTTAATAACTTTAAGGCCATTTAGATGTCCGGATCAGGCCAGATAAGCTCATACGCTCTAGCTCCATGTGGCTCAAGGCAGAGAGACCTGGGGTGGGGGTGCTGCTGGTAACCCCAGACCCTTGGCCAATCCAGGGGTGGGAAAGACTCCTGCGGCCCCCCCTGCATACCATGTGTGTGGAGCACAGAAAGATGAGTAGTAGATGGTGGCCTTGTAGCCATATTCCCTCAGAGCAGGGAAACACCCGAGACAGCCGCTGGGGCAGAAACAGCCCTACTGGGCATGCCTCATAGACCCTCAGGTGGGAATAGAAAGGGGGTGTTGTGGTGGATCCTGAATAGACAGGAAAGAATAGACGCCAACCCAATCCGCCCACGCTGCTTATAAGGCAATGGCGCGGGAAGCCAGGCGGCAGAACCTGGCGGCTAACTGAGGCGGGTCCAAGTGTCCTTGGCCCGCGTCCATACCTCTTGGGTCCTGGGTGTCCTCAGAGTGGCAGTCTGTCCTCCGGCGCATCTGCCGATAACAGTTGAGGTGGCGCCATGTGCTCAGAGAAGAAAAGACCCCTGACCCCCTGACCCATGCATGCCACGTGCATGGGCAATGTGGGACAGAAAGAGATGCTTAAGAAACACATAACACAAATGACAGCACATTAGACAGCACAAACATTAGACAGGACAAACCGCGGCAAAGAAATGGTGCCCCAAACCAAAATTACAACCAAACCTTGGACTTTCATCCAGGGTGGAACCAAGGTTCTCGCAAGTCTGCTTACCCTATGGTTCAATTACAAATTCTGCGCAGATTAAATACAAATTACAAATTCTGTGCAGATCAAATCAAGCAACCCTCGGACTTTCATCCAGGGCAGGACTTCAGGGTCTTCCCCAGAAGTCCGAATTACAAATACAAATTCTGCGCAGATCAAATACAAATCATGGCACCAAACCAACAACACAGCAAGAGACAAAACAAGAAACATAGAACATTGAACATATATAAATTGCGAGCTCTAATCATCTTACCTCCAAGATCGAATCCACTCAGGTGAAGGGTGGTCGCAAATCCCGGACGAGCCCCCAAAATGTTAGACCCCCGAAAACTCAAGTATCCGGGGTCTCAGGCCAGGTTCGCGGTCACCCCAATCACCAGGCGGATTCGAGAGCTTGCTGCAAACTGCACGAGGCTTTATTGTAATTTAACGAACTAACCCCATGTTAGCTCGGGTCTTTCACCCACCCGCCATGGCAGACGGCTAGAAAAAGACGGCTCCTAAGGTCTCCCCAAAGATCTTATAGGGCAGCGTAAGGGGAGTGTCTAGGGGTACGCACAGGCTTACGATTGGTGTGCCTCCAGGCTTGGAGGGCTTGCCCTGTGTTGATTGGTCAACTGGTTGTTATGGCTCATAGGCCCTCCCAGGGTGGTTGCTATGCTCTCTACGTCATTGCTGTGCGCTTGTCCGTAAAGCACACCCAGAGCCATAAAGCATAGCACCACCAGCTAACTTCTGATTGGTTCCTTGTCACAAGACAGGCATCTGACTTTCTGGTTTCTAGGACAAGGTCATAGAAGCACATGTTTAACCATTATGGCTGCCAAAAGGGAAGCCGGTTCCTTCAGGACCACACGGAGGACCCCCTGTGAGCAAAAGGGATCGTGGACGCCACTTACCTGGAGTTGGAGGAATTCCACTAGATAGGCTCTAAAACTGTGGGACTGGAGATCGCAGTTCTGCAGAAAACCATCAAAAATCCCTAACAGGACTTCCACACGGAGTCCCTATGAGAACAAGCTAACTTTCCAAATTAAAACAAACAAACAAACAAACAAACAAAAAATAAGACCTCATCATGAAGCTACAATATGAAGTTTTTTCATTTTTCTTTGTATAATGTTCAGAGTCTGCCATTCAATACTGGGTTTTTAATGAGAAGGACAGGGTTTGCCTGGACTTCCCCTTGTCCTGGTTAATTATTTGCACTTCTATTTGTTGGTGTTGTAATTCTTGCTCTAGTTTCTTTCTTTCCTCATGAATCTTTCTTTGTTCTTCAACAATTCTTAATCATTCTTCGACCTGAAAGTTAACAAAAGAATAAGATCAGTTATTCCCAGGGGACAATCTACAAATTACATGAACATACAGAGACCAGGAGAGGAATAAAAAAAATTGATGGAAGAATTTAATTATTTCTATGTGTTTTCTTTATCTCAAGTTTATGAATAATTGATTTTGTGGATTTCATGCCTTGAGAATATAGTTGATTCTGTCTTTATATTTTCATGATTAAGAGTTATCTAAAGAAAAGGCACATATTCCCAGAGTAAGTAGGTACCAATTACTGTATTTACAATTAGATAGACATTTACAAAAATTGCAGCTAAAAATTCCCACTGAGCCTCTACATTATTCACACAATAATAACCAAGAATTTAACCAGGTGGTGGTGGCACATATCTTTAATCCCAGCACTCAGGAGGGAGAGGCAGGTGTATCTCTGAGTTCAAAGTCATTCTGGTCTACAGAGGAAGTTCCAAGATAGCCAGGGCTACATAGAGAAACCCTGTCTCAGAAAATTAGCAAGGAATTTCTCTAAGACCTAATTTCTTAAAGGGAAAAAAGTAGCAAATGTTTTCACCCAATGAATTATAAAATGCTGTCTAATTTCATATCGGCTACAGTGTTAACTCCTGAGGCGCCTTTGAAGCCTTCATTCTCAAGCAACTGACTAACTTTCTCTCTACAGGAGATATCCCATGTTAACCAAGAAAAGTAAAGCTATTCAATTTGCAGCACCTTCATCAGGGCCTTCCACTCACCTTCCAAAGACCACTCTCACCTTCTCAATTCTTTGCCCTTCTTCTGAAGGACATTAGAATCAATTAGCTGAGGATTCTTGATCTTAGAATGGGAACAGCATCCAGAGAGTAGATGACAGGGACAATGCATGACAGCTTGCTTAACAAAGCATCGCCCACCATCAACCTTAACATTGTTATTAGTAAGAAAGGCTGTTTTAACCAATGGATGTCTCCATCAGTCATCTACAGGTTTCCCATTTTTGCTGACTTTGACCTAAAACAAGTACTTTGTGTTTAGACCTGCTTTCCCACTCAAAGTTATATTTAAAGACACTGATACTGACTCCCTATTTACTTAAAACTCTTTTAAGATGGTAATCAACAATAAATCCAGCAGTTTCCCATTGTTGAATACAACTTCTGTCTCCTCAGGTCTCCAGCAAGTTCTTCCCCATATTCTCATAGAAAACAACTGATGCATTCCATTCATCATCACCACTCTGGTCTCCTTTGGTTTTTTAAAGTAAAATGCCAAGGACTTTGGCAAAAGGAGAGAAAGTTAATGGACTATTAGTGTTATGGAAAACGAAACGCAAATCATGTCTGAGGGTATCAAAATGGATTGAAAGTCATAAGAAAGAATGGGAGTCCATTACTTTTCTCACATTTTGCCAAAGTTCTTGGCATTTTACTTTACAAAGCAAAGGAGACCAGAGAAGTAATGGTGAATGGAGCATATCAGTTGTTTTATATAAGAATATGGGGAAAGAGTTCGCTGGAGACATGACGAGACAGAAGTTGTATTCAAAGAATGGGAAACTGCTGGATTTATTGTTGATTACCATCTTAAAACAGTTTTAAGTACATAGGGAGTCAGAAGCAGTGTTTTCAAATGTAACTTTGAATGGGAAGGCAGGTCTAGGCACAAAGTACGTGTTTTAGGTCAAATTCAGCAAAAATGCGAGAATGTGGTGATGACTGATGGAGACATTCAGGGGTTAAAACAGTCTTTCTTACTAATAACACTGTTAAGGTTGATGGTGGGGGATGCTTTGCTGTGTAAGCTGTCATACATTGTCCTTGTCCTCTACTCTCTGAATACTGTTACCACTCTAAGATCCAGAATCCTCAGTTAATTGATTCTAATGTCGTTTAGGAGAAGGGCAAAGGGTTGAGGAGGTGAGAGTGGTCTTTGCAAGGTGAGGGGAAGGCCCAGATGAAGGAGTTGCAAATTGAATAGCTTTACTTTTCATGGTTAACAAGGGACACCTCCTGTAGAGAGAAAGTTAGTCAGTTGGTTGTTGAGATTGAATGCTTAAAGCCTGAGAAGTTCACACAGTAGATGGTGTGAAATTAGATAACAATTTATAATCCATTAGGTCAAAACATTTGCTAATTTTTTCACTCCATGAAATTAGGTCTTAGAGAAATTCATTGTTAATTCTCTGAGACAGGGTTTCTCTATGTAGCCCTGGCTATCTTGTAACTTCCTCTGTAGACCAGACTGGCCTTGAACTCAGAGATCCAGTTTCTCTATCTCTTGACTGCTGGGATTAAATATATGCACCACCTCTACCTGGTTAAATTCTTGGTTACTATTGTGTGTGTAATATGGAGGCACAGTGGGAATTTTTAGCTACAATTATTGTATATGTCCATCTAATTATAAATACAGTAATTGGGTAGATACATACATTGGGACTAATCTGTGCCTTTTCTTTCCATACTGTTACTCTTGATAATATAAAGACAAAATCAAGTCTATGCTCAAGCCATGAATTCCCCAAAATCCATTATTCATAAACTATAGATAAAGAAAATATATAAAAATAATTAACTTCTTTCCTCAATTACTTTTTTTCCTCTCCTGGTATCTGTATGTTCATGTAATTTGTAGATTGTCCCCTGGTAGCCAAAAGATACTGAGAGAAGGGAATAACTGATCTCATTCTTATATTAACTTTCAGGTCGAAGAACAATTAAGAATTGTTGAAGAACAAAGAAAGATTCATGAGGAAAGGAAGAAACTAGAACAAGAATCAAAACACCAACAAAAAGAAGTGCAAATAATTAACCAGGACAAGGGGAAGTCCAGGCCAAACCTGTCCTTCTTATTAAAAACCCAGGATTGAATGGCAGACTCTGAATTTCATACAAAGAAAAATGAAAAATTTCATATTGTAGCTTCATGTTGACGTCGTTTTTTTGTGTTTGTTTGGTTTTTTTGTTTGTTTTAATTTGGAAAGTTATCTTGTTCTAATAGGGACTATGCTCTGCAATCCCTTTATTTTTCCTGTTTTTCCTCCATTATGTCAGATCATTATCAAATCATTGCTGTCTTCCATAAGTGTTGTATTTTTCACCTGTTGGAATTATGCACGGGTTGATGGCCTGCTGAGGATCAGGTAACTTGGTGAATAGCTTGGTCTGGTAAGGTGTTCACTGACCACTGACTTTGGGGTTATACTCTGTTTACTATGTAATAATGCTGCTTTTGCTGAATTTTTGGTTTTTTATACATTTATTAAAAAAAGTTGGTAATTCCATTGCAAAATTCCCAGGGTTTTGCTGGACCTGTGTGATGTTGTTACAGCAGTGTCCTTGTGATACTGTGGCTCTTGGTGTTCCTGATAACAGGTAAGGATGACAGTTGGACACCTGCTACAAAAGTACCCACAATGCAGTGTGGTCTGTGTTGAACTTTTGTATCCTTCAATGACATAATCAAACCAGTATTCTTCACTGTAAATAGATGATTTTGCTGAATGAAGTCTTAAATTCATATGTTTAAGCATTTTTTTAAGTTCTGGTAAGTCTCAAGGGTGGTTTAATTTAGAAGCCTTGGAACTGTGCTAGATTTCCTCAGGTTTATATTTTTCACAGGGTTTCTATGTACATTAAATAAACTTGTGAATTAGTACTACTGGATATTTTTACAGACACTTCTTTATGCTGATAAGAGTTAAAACATCAAGTATTATCATTGATAAATCCTAAACCTGTACCTCTGTTATAGAAAATAAGTATTATTGCCACAAATTATACTTAATAAACACTAGAAAATATGTTTTTAAAATTTATGGACTATTAAGTCACTTTCTTAGTGGGTGGACCATCAGATAGAACTTGACTTTGTATGTCCAATAGAGCTAAAATAATCTTTAACCTTGCATTTTTATTTGTAAGATAAACATATTTAAAATCGCTCAGTTTTTGGTTTGGGGTTTTGTTTGGGTACTTTTGCATGTGGAAACTTAGCAATATCCAGGATTTTATACAGCAGAATCTGCCTCATCTTTTTATTTGTTGAATCATACTAGTAATTACCAATCAATAAAATGCCATAAAATGATATTGGTGGTGCTTAGGCATGGCATAGTGAAGACCCCAGTCCCTGGAAATAGTCATACCATTGTTTAGCATTGAAAATGTTGCTTGAGATGATTAAATGGTAGATTATTGTGTGTTTGCATGATATGGAAAATGCTGTTGCTTTAGTTTCAATTCTTTGATACAGTAAAGAAGAATGACAGAATTTTAAGTAGGCATGAGGTATAGTGAGGTTTTAGTAAACAGGGTACCCTGTCACTCTAAATACATATTCACTTCATTTACCTGCATAGATTATAATACTTAATCTCATAACATGAGTTAGCTCAAACTATTTCCTTTCTATACTTTATTATTTTGATGTAACTTTTCAATTCACATTCATTATTCCTTGGTTGCATATTCAAGGTTTTGGAAGTGTCCATTAAAGTTGCTTTTGCTCTGCTTGTGCTAAAAGCACTTTGTCTGAAGAGTAGCCTGGGGTTCAAATACTTGACATCAGCCCTTTTGTGCCTTTTATTCCATCATTAAGTTTATTCTGCTACATATGAAAAGAAATCACAGTGGCTAAATAACACATGTCAATGTCTACTCTTAGAGACTCCTAGATATTCAATCATTCTGGTGCTTAGTAACTGTTAACTGTTGTCCACCAGGCTTCAGAAAGAAAAGGATATCATTGTTAATAATATGTACCCACCTTTTACTGTGCTACAATATAGTGTTTTGTTTTCTTCTTTTGTTCCACTACTTTTGTGTACACATTATAAAGGTTAAGAGATTTTTTCACAATTTATTAGCAATTCAGATGTTCCCTTGAATTCCCAGGTTTGTTTTCTTGAGTTATTTTAAATTTTTGATGTGTTATAGAATTAAATATTGGCTCTTTATTTTTATTATAGTATTTAAAATTTGTAGTTTTTACCATTAATATTGTGTAGTTTGCAGAATTCTTGTCTTATAAACTAAAGCTTTAAATTTTCTTATTGTGAGAACTCTTCAATGCTTCATATGAAGGTTCCTAGGTAAGGGCTATAGTTTCTCTTAGGATGTAGCAAATGAGCCTGTGCTGTTCTGAGTAATGTCTTGGTCACTCAGCTGTACTAGTATATGCTGTGTGTATGTGCCTGTGTGGCCACCAATGAACATTTTCCATGCTGCAATTAGCTTGAACTTCTGGTATTCAGTTGTCTCCAATTCTGTTGTTTTCTACCCAGAGCCATTTGTGCTCTTGGCATAACTGGCCATGAGACTGCTAAAGATGAGAGTTACCACCGCTCCAGGAAGTCATGTGAATACTTGATACTAGGTTTACTAACTGGAAAGGACCTGAAAGTACTGCTGAAGGGCAAACACAGGGAGATGGATATAGGTGTTCCCTGGCAGTAGAAGGCTTATCTTTCCATTTCTTGGAATTCCATTTAACTAGTCTTGATTCCTTTGCCATCTGCTATGTGTGTTGATGGTTTTAGAAGTCACTTGTCCTGGTGAGGGACACTGTCACCCTATTTTGGGTTGCATTGGCTAATGCACAGCACCATACGTTTTTCAGCTAGTTGGCATTTGCGTGGCATGATTGGGATGCTCTCCCTCTTGTGTGGTGTACAGTGAATTGCAGTTACTAGAGTAAGTGATTTGTGAAACAGCAACAGATCTGGACAGAATCCTGTGCTCCAACCCCCCAAATTCTTTCTAAAGCAAACCCCAGTGCTTTTCTATTTATTAGAACGTTCTGCAAGTTACCAAAGGAAAGTCCACCCAGATATAGTTGGTGGAGCTTTGAAAGCTCTGTTTTGGGGGGTGGCAGAAAGTGGAGAAGGGGAGCTGCAGGGAGAGAGGACAGGAAATGGGGAGCGGGGTCGGGATTGGCGCCAGGCAGGCGGGCACTGCGGGTGGCCTGCGAAGATTGGCGCTGCCCCGCGAGTCAATCCTAACTTGGGTCCTGCCAGCCTGATCACTTGGTGCCATAATCAGGCCAGGAAGCCCTCGATCAGAGGCTGGAAGCCATCCCCAAGGGCATAGACTCAGCACTCGTCACCAAGTGTGCAGAACTGGGAGCAGCTTGGCCAGGGCCGTTGCAGGGTCCAGGAGGGACTCCACGTGGAAGTCCTGTTGGGGACTTTGGATGGTTTTCTCCAGAACTGCCATCTCCAGCCCAACAGTTTTAGAGCCTATCTACTGGAATTCCTTGAACTCCAGGTAAGTGGTGTCCACGATCCCTTTTGCTCACCCGGCCTGGACCTGTCCCGGGAGTCCGCCATGTGGTCCAGGCGGGAGGATGACTCAGAGCCTGTCTCTAGACCCTGATGCGCCCGTCCCCCGCCAAGTTTCTCTAGGAGGGGACCGGTTGGACTTGCGAGCCCAGCTCCAAGTGGCTCTTCCTGGGGATCCAAACTCAAGTGTTCCAGGGTGCCTGACTCCCTGGCGACTTGGGTGGCACTTTGCTAAAGGTATCTCATGGCTCTACCCGGCCCTCCCTTCTTTGTGGAGAATGGAGAACGTTGCCACTAAAGGGGCTGCAGAGGCGCATCGACTGGCGGGCTCCGCAGGCAGGTACAGATGCTGCGCTTTCAGGGTGTGGGTAAGGCACCGCCCGGTTCCCCGAGGGAAGGCAACAGACATTGGGAGTCTGGGGCATTGGGATGTCCCTTTGGGGAGGGGACAGTGGGCCCGCAGTGTCCGGGAGCCGGAGTGAATTGGAGTCTGCTCCCAGCCCTGACGTGCACCGCGGAGCTCGCTGGCTTGAGGGAACTCGCTGCCTTGCTGGCTCTGGCTGCCCGCGCTCTGAAAGCCAGCCTCTCCCTTCAGGTCAGAAACAGAGGCCCAGCCTCTGCGTTGAGCTCAGAGCCATGCCCAGTCAATGGCGCTGCTTTTAGTATTTGGGGTGTAGCTAGTCGCTAGATCAGACTCGCTTTTTGCAAAGCACAGGGAGGGGAGAAAGTCAGGCCTGAGACTAACTTTTAGGTCTGGGCTCCCAGGGTGCACTCTGGTTTAGAAAATGCCAGCCATGCTTTGGGATTTGCGGCCAGGGTCTCTGGAACCTCACTTGGGTGCTGCTATTTCCTCATCTTCCAACTATGGCTAGAAAGTGCTGTGGGGAATTCTGGTATCAGACCTGGGAGAGTGTGGAGACTCTGGGTGGCTCATCGATCTTAGGGCAGACTGAGTATAGTACTCAGGCCTGTACAGGCAGTCACTCTAGGCACTCAGCTAGCTCCTTTGCCACAAATACCGTATATTCCACATGACTTTACTCATTTACATGCTGGTTTCTATATAAACTGGGTCACACATTTACACTTTACTCTTGTATCTGTCAGTTAATAGGTCAGTCTCCCACAAGATTTTAGGTTGGAATCGTTGTTGTTTCATTTTTTTGCAGTTTTCTGCTTGGTGTCGGTTGAACCTTGTCACTTGCAAATAGGCTTGTGGTGGTAATATGCAAATTGCCTGAGTGATAGCTGTGCCCCAAACACTGACATGACCTTTGTCCAGGGCATGGTGCTGCTCTGAGCAGTTTGTTCTCTTCCTCTTGTAAGACGGCCAATCCTGTTGCTTTCAGGCCCCACCCTTATAATCTGATTTAACCCTGGTGAGTTCCTTAGCCACTCCAAGTCAAGTGCAGTGGGTTGCAATGGGCACTGGAGCTTTAATGTATGTTTTAGGAGAACACATTTCAGCTTCTGGCATCATAGAATACACATTCTCACGAGCTTAGCCTGGGGTTGCATCTCACTAATAAAGTCACCCAAGTGTGAAGCTGAGCAGTATTAGCCAGGGAACACCAAAGTGCTTAGTATCTGGCACTTATCAGTTAATCATGGTGTGTCTAAAGGTGATTTTAAAGACAGTTTCCTATCCTTTCTTTTGCAGGTGCTAACTTTGGGTCCCTTCTTGGAATAGGAGGAAGAGCCGTTCTCTACTTTTCAGAACTACGGAAAAACTAAAGAGAACCGATTTCAATAAGCTGAACTCTCTTCTGGCCTCTCCTCTTTCGAGACAGCACCACTTCACCCTGTAAGAAGCCTGAAGAATTAGACCAGTCACTATGAATGTGACCACCTTGTTTTCCCTCACAAGTCCAGCTGTGAAGAGACTTCTAGGTTGGAAACAGGGTGACGAAGAAGAAAAATGGGCAGAGAAAGCTGTGGACGTGTTGGTGAAAAAATTGAAGAAAAAGAAAGGGGCCATGGAAGAGTTGGCGAAGGCCCTGAGCTGCCCGGGACAGCCAAGTAACTGTGTCACCATTCCCTGCTCCCTGGATGGCAGGCTGCAGGTGTCCCACCGGAAGGGATTGCCTCATGTCATTTATTGCGGAGTGTGGCGCTGGCCAGACCTCCAGAGCCGCCATGAACTGAAGCCTTTGGATTGCTGTGAGTTTCCTTTCAGTTCCAAGCAGAAGGAGGTGTGCATCAACCCCTATCACTATAAGCGTGTGGAGAGCCCTGGTGAGTGGTGTGGACTGTGTGTGCCCAGAAAAGGCTCTAGAGATCAGAGCAATACCACCTTTCTCTTGTGGGGTGTAATTCCAAAATATCTTGGGGAAGTTTTGTTTGTATTCATTTATGCGTGTGCAAAAGAGCACAGGAACTCTATATACTCAGCTTTCGCTCATTGTAACAAGTGTCTGTAACAATCACTTTATAAAGAGGAAGGTTTACTTTACTTCATGACTTTGTAATTATCAGCCCTTCGTCCCATTGGCTCCAGGGCTCTCTGTCCTGGTTAAATAACAGACTCAGAACTCCCAGGTGCCAGCTGAGACTGGTTTCATTTAAAAGAACAATAGAGGGCTCAGAGGTTGGAGCACTGGCTGCTCTTTCAGAGGTCCTGAGTTCAATTCCCAACCACCACAGAGTGCCTCACAACCATTTATAAATAAAAAGATTTGGTGCCCTCTTCTGGTGTGCAGTCATACATGCAGGCAGAATACTCTGTACATAATAATAAAATAAATATTTATAAAAATAAAGCAAAATCCAAGCAATGGTGGCCCACGCCTTTTTAATCCCAGCACTCAGGAGGCAGAGGCAGGAAAATTGCTATGACTTGGAGACCAGCTTGTTCCAGGACAGCCTCCAAAGCCACAGAGAAACCCTTTCTCGAGGGAAAAAAATAAGCAAAAGAACAGGAAGCAAAGTTAAACTGAGCAGCACTGTTGTGAAGCAGGGTGAGTCTGAGAGTATAGCCAGTATAGTAACAGATAACAGAAACCTAATATCCCAATAGCAAGAGCTGGAGATATGGCTCAGTGGTTAAGACTACTCTTCTAGAGGAGCCAAGTTTGGTTTAGTGTTTCACAACGTCCTGTAACTGATACTCCCTGGCATCTGATGCCATCTTCTGGCTTCTGTGCACACTGCAAGCCCAGATGCACATACCCATAGATAAAAATTAATAAATTAATAAATGCTTATTCCCCAAGCAGTTTCTAAACACCCCCAAGGTGTGTCACCTGTGTGTGTGTATGTGTGTGTGTGTGTGTGTGTGTGTGTGTGTGTGTGTTTATGTATGTGTATGTTTGTCTAATGGGGGTGTTGCTTTTTGTAGGATGGGAGATTCTTTTCTATCTCCGCTTATGTGTGGAGTTATGGAAGCAAGTGGTTAGCATGGTGGCAGGAACAGGAACTTGAGATACAGGAACATTTCCTTTTTTTGTTTTTTTGAGACATGGTTTCTCTTTGCAACATTTGGTGCCTGTCCTGAAGCTTGCTGTGTAGACCAGGCTGGCATGGAACTCCCAGAGATCCTCCTGCCTCTGCCTCTCAAGTGCTGGGATTAAAGGCTCCAGCCATCATTCCCTGGCTCAGTTATGTTTATGTGTTCCCTGCCTTTAGAATGAAAATAACCATCGTTGTTTTCTGTGCTGTTTTTGAAGTAGCATCTCCCATATCCCATACTGGCCTGATAGTAGCTATAAAGCTGAGGCTGGCCTTAAAATTTCTACTTAAGCAGCCAGTGTGTAGTGGTTCATGACTCCATTAGCATCCCCATGCTACTCCTGTTGCCCTCCCCCTAAGCAAAACTCTCACCCCAGCTCCTGTAGTCTGCAGGCTGTATGCCTCAATCCTTCCCCCAGCAGCCACAGGCCCCTGTCTCCCAAGTCATTGAAGCTCATGTCCAGTTTTCAGAGGCAAGGGTTTAGTTGGAGCACATGGGCAATCCATCTGCCTGCCTCTGAGCCCAGCTGGCAAATGCCCAACCTAGAGGAAGGGATGGCCAAAGTGCGTTTTTTCACATGCCTTTTGGTTAGGTCACCAGGGCTGGGCTTAAATGCCAAATAAGTATGCTGGGCGCAGGGGTATGGCATTGCCCACCTTTGAGAGAGACAAGGGGAGAATGCAGAGAGGAAGGCAAGACAGAAGGCAAGGGACAGGCAGCTCACAATTGGCTGTAACTCCAGTCCTAGTCAATCTAAACTTGTCTTCTGGACTCTGTGGGTACCAGGCAAAAGCTTGGTTAAAAGCATACATGCAGGCAGAAAGCCACATCTGTCAAATTTTGTAATTTAAAAAAAGAAGAAAGGGGTGGGGCTGTGGTTAGTCAGAGATATACTATGAGACCCTGTCTCAAAAATATTTTTTGGTCTATACCTGTGCACATGTACAGCAGCAAGTGCTCTTCAGCACGGAGCCATCGCTCCAGCACCTATGGGTCTTTTTTAATTAATTCAGGAGCCCATCTTGGCCATTGTTCCAGGAAAGCTTGAAGAGTCTCTCCTTTCACAGTGTGGGCCCCAGGCACTAAACTCAGGTTGTCAGGTACCTTTTCCTGAGGAACCATCTCACCATCCCCTACAGGTACTTTTTAGTAAGACTTTTTATTGGCTAAAACAAACAAGACTGGCATATGTCTCAAGCATTTGATCCTAGCACTTGTCCTCAACCTTGATAGCCAGTGCCTTTATCTGCTGCACCGCCACCTTTTTGGCCCCTGCTATCAAATCTCTCTTTCTCTGTATTTCTCTCTCTGACTGTCTCTGTCTCTCTGTATCTCTCTCTCTCCATATATATATGTTCTAGACAGGGATCCGCTGTGGCTTTGGAGGCTCTCCTGGAACTCGCTTGGTAGACCAGGCTTGTCTCGAACTCACAGAGATCAGACAGCCTCTGCCTCCAGATGCTGGCATTAAAGGCGTGCACCACCAATGCCTGGCCTCTTTTTTCTAATTTTTAAAATTATTATTTCATTGGGTTGGAGAGATGGTTCAGCTCTTAAGAACACGGGACCTCTTGCAGAGGACCCAGGGTCAATTCCCAATACTCACCTGGCAGCTCACAGCTGTTATGGGTTATTAGTTGAAGATGTGTTACATTTTTTTATGTTGCATTTGTTTAACCCTGTGAAGCTGTGTTTCTTTGTCAGCCCAACACACCTGAATGGTCTAATAAAGAGCTGAACTGCCAATAGGTAGGCAGGAGAGAGGGATAGACAGGGCTGGTGGGCAGAGAGAGTAAATAGAAGAAGAGAGAGAGGAAAAGGGAAGGAGGAGGAAAGGAGGAAAGAGAACACCAGGGGGCAGCCAAACAGCCGCCAACAGAGTAAGAAGGAAAGAAAGAGATAGAGAATAGAGAAAGGTAAAAGCCCAGAGGAACAAGGTATATGGGATTTATTTTTTAAAAAGATTTGTTGATTTATTCTGTGTATAGCATTCTCCCTGCATATGTGTGTGCCCTGAATCCTAGGGTGGACACTGGAACACATTACAGATGGCTGTGAGCCACCATGTGGTTGCTGGGAATTGAACTCAGGAACTCTGAAGAACAGCCAGTGGTCTTAACCTCTGGGCCATTGCTCCAGTCCCTCTAGATGGAATAACTATGCACAACCATCTGCAGCTCCAGCTCCAAGGGACCCAGCACCCTCACACAGACATACATTCAGGCAAAACACCAATGCTCATGAAATACAAAATACATAACATTTTAACTGGGTAGTGGTAGCACAGGCCTTTGAACTCAGCACTTGGGATGCAGAGGCAGGCGGAACTCCTCAAGTTCTAGTCCAGCCTGGTCCACAGAGGTAGATCCAGGACAGCTAGGGCTACACAGAGAATTCCTGTTGGGGACCTCTTTAGGGTCTGCTGTTCTTCTAGCAACTAATGGTGACCCACAGTGCGCTCAGGGTCCACTGTCTGCCTTGTGACCTGGTGTTTGCTTCCTAGTTCCCTTCTTCTGCCTAGGCATTTATACAAGAATGCAAATTATCTGCCCATTGAGAGTGCGATTGTCAGAATGGACCTTGATCTGAGCAAATTGACACTGGGGCTGCTGTTAGTATATAAGCCTACTACCCTTTGAAATGAACAGCCTTCTCCTTGCAAGAGTGACTGGCTGTGTTGTCTTTATGTAGTCATCAGATTCCCTTGCCCGAACCCATGAGAAGGTTGTAGAGCTGGCTGTTACGACAATTGGAGGTCCCACCAAGATTTGGGAAACAAGGGGAGACACTGAAGGATAACCTGGGAAGGCTTGCCAGCATTAAGGTAAGGAACAGGTGTATTGAAGATGGGTGCGGCTAGTTCTTACTCTCTTATGGGGAACCAATTAGTCCAATTGTCCAATAAGCAGGACACCAGTATTAAGTACAAGACAGCAACAGACGTTTTAAAAACTGTAGCAAGGTCAGCCCTTGGTTTTTAATCTCTGGTGACCTTACTATTGTTGATGGGGAGCAGGTGAGGATAGACCTGCAAAGGGCATTACACACAGATGGGCCAAATGTTATACCAACTGTTCCATTTTGTCTGTGCCCTCTTGTCAAAGAAGCACTTCTTAGTAATATTGTGGAAGTGAAAAAGCAGGTTGAGGAAGCCAAGGCTGCCTTGGCAGAGGCTCAGAAGAAAGAGTCTATTAGGTCACTTCAAGCTTCTAATGACACTTCCTTTGGGTCCTCTCCCTCATATTCATTGGATTAGACTAAGGAAAGGGAAGAACTGTAAAGGTACGTTAAATTAAAACAGAAGCTAAAAAATTTTTCCCTTGAGTCTCATCCTCCAGCTCAAAATTCTAGTGCTCTCTGTTTTCCTTTGGCCTTTCCTGAAAAGCAGAGTGGCCCAGTGATGTTCTCAATCATAGAGATAGTTGCTCCCCAAGGCCAGAATCTGTGAGAGCATTCCCCTCTTAACTATAAGGATATTAAACACCTGAAAGAGACAGTTATGACTTACAGGCCTCATGTCCCTTTTATTACTCTGACCATTTTTTAATTCTTTTTGGCCTTGAATTGCATGCCCAGTGATTGGCAACAATTATGTCCAGCTGTGCTGTCCAGGGGAGATTATTTGATTTGGAGAGGTGAATTTGAAGAGCTATGTAACCAAATGGTACAGCGCAAGATGGCTGCCTGTTTCTCTGAAAAGAATTCAGAAATGCTTACTGGTACAGGAGCCTATGCAGACATAGGTCAGCAAATTCCTTATGATCCAGCTGTATATGCCAGATCTCAGTAGCTGCTTTCAGGGTGTATACTTAGGAATACTGATAATATCATGACTATAGTTAGAAATCTATCTTTAAAAAATGCCAACAAGTATTGTAAAGAGGCTTTACCACCTCACAAGGCCAAAAGCCTCAATGATTACATTCGAATTTGTAGAGATATAGATGGACACCAAATTATGGGACAAGTTATTGCTTCTGCTATACAGGGAAATAAGAAGGTCAGTGAGGGAGCCAAACCCAAGACATGCTTGGTTATGGCTAATGGGTGCACACTTAAAAGATTAGTCTTTGGCTGGACACCCTTCAAACTTGAAGTGGTTTTCAGAGACTTCTGGTTGATATTAATTGGATGAGACATACTTTAAATATTACTACTGGGCCAATTAAACCTCTCTTTAATATTTTACAAGGTGATTCAGATCCCAACTCTCCTCGAGTCCTTACTACTGGAGAAGGGACATGCATCCATTTGATTGAAAAGGCCTTCGAATGAGCTAATTTTGATTATATAGATTATGCCCAGCCTTTAAAATTATTAGTGTTTTGTTCTGCTCATTTTCCTACAGGAGTTTTTGGCAAGGGAGTCCTGATCTTTGGGTTCATTCTCAGGCCTCCCCATCTGAATCAGTGGAATCCTATCACCAAGCTATAATTGCACCCCTATTTAAAGCACAAAAGATTGCTTTGCAGACTTTTGGTAAGGAGCCAGATCAGGTTGTTACACGTTTATCCCGTCAACAAGTAGAGTGACTACAAAATAATAGTTATGATTGGGCCACTTTTCTCTATGCTACCCAGAGTGATTTTGAAAATCATTACCCATCCAATAATCTGGTTACCATTTTTAAGATACATCCTTTGATTTTTCCCAAAGATTATACTCTCTCAGCCTATTTCCCAGGGGCGAATGGTTTTCACAGATGGTTCTTCAAAAGGGACAACTGTAGTTGTATCTTATCCTATCATTAAGACAGCCATAAAACTGCTGCATCTTCTGCCCAAAGGCCGGAATTTTAGCCTTGGCCATGGCTCTACAACTCTTCCTCAGGGAAGCATTTTCATCTACAATGAAAGTCAATATCTAGCTCAAATTGTCCACCCCTTGGAGATGCCTGCCAATGTTGCCACTATCTCCAGAGTACAAGAGAGTTTGTGACAGATACAGGGTCTGCTATGGCAACGGAGTGAACCTGTGTTTGTGTGACATCTTAGGGCCCATACCCATTTGCCAGTGAAAGAAATCACATAGCCAACAGGTACACTCACATCATTGCAGTTTCACAAAGAGCTCACTAGAGCACAATCCTTACATAAGTGCTTTCATATCAGCACAGGGTCCTTACAATTTCATACTGTAATAACCAAGGATCAAGTTGATTAATTAGTTAAAAATTGCCCTCTTTGTGTGGAATTTCTTCCAGTGCCTCACTTGGCAGTTAATCCCCAAGGACTGTTGCTCAATGCTCAATCATATGTGGCAGATGGATGTGCCATCCTTTAGTAAATTGCAATGTGTCCATGTTTCTGTAGATACTTTTTCCAGACAAATATTTGCCTCTGCCCATTATAGTGAAAATAAAAGATGTTAAAAACCACTGTCTACAGGCTTTTGGTTACATGGTGGTCCCAAAACATATTAAGACTGATAATGGCCCTGCTTATGTCAGCAGAGGTTTCAGTCTGTTTTGTCAAGATTTTGAAATTACCCCCGAAACTGGTATTCCTTACAATCCCCAAGGACAGGCTATTGTGGAACATGCCCACCACACTTTAAAAGCCTATCCAAGAGCAACCAAAAATTGAGGTCCCACTGACAACAGGAACGAAAGGGGACCCAGAGAGATCACCCTGAGAATGCTGGCAAGCAAATTAGGATTTGTGAGGGTGGATTGCAAAAGATACTGGAAAATATGTACCTCAACTCCTAAGAGAGTTTGATTGGTATAGAGATCACAGTCAATCACACAGAGAAAGTTTAAAGAGACAAGGCACTGGTAAGATTTCATATTAACTTTGGATTAAGCAATAATGCTAAGAAAATTATTAAAGAAATCTCTGAAATCTACCTCTGAGGAATCCCTCCTCCATGAACTGCTCCAGTCAGATGAAACTGATGTGGTGTGCACAGGCTGGCTGGAGAAATCACTTCCTGAGAAAAAGTTGGGGCACTATGCTTGAAAGAAATTCTGGTTCATCCTATGGAGCGGTGAGATGTGTGGTGACCCAGATGTTCTAGAATACTATAAGAATGAACACTGCAAGAAACCCCTGGGGATCATCAACCTAAACTTCTGTACGCAGTTGGATGTAGCCCTGACTTTCAACAAACAAGACCTCCAAAAGAGGTTCATGTTTGATATCATTATCAATGAGCACACCTTTTACCTGGTGGCTGAGACAGAGGCTGACAGGAATAGGTGGGTCCAGAGCATCTGTCAGATCTGCAGCTTCAGTCAAACTAAAGAGAGCACTGACACCCTGAGAAACCTTTCTTTAGTCAGTCATAATCTCTGCTCTTCTCCAGCTGAATACAGCAGCTCCAGTCAGCTCCTGCTCCTAGCAGGGTCTGTGGCAGATAGTGAGGATGTGTACACCTTCAAGGCACCCAGCAACACCCTGTGTGGGGAATTTGGAGACCTCCCACTAGACTTAGCTCCCCACCACACCCCAAGACACCTAGCAGGGGCAGCCCTCAACAAAGACCTCCAATTATTGACTACAAGTATCTAACACGAGGTGAAGAAACTCCCTGCTTGTCTGCTAAATCACTAGAAAAGACTATCGTGGGTCAATCAGATAGTGCCAGCTCTGATTGCAATTATATGCCCATAAACCCAGGTTCTGACATCCCTATGAGCAAAATACCCCATCACTTTGCCAGCCGAGGAAGTGAGATCCTCAAGCTTGGCCGAAAAGCAAAGTCAGTACCCCTTGACCTTAGTAACAACACTGTCATCAATGAGCTCCCTTTCAAGTCATTTGTCACCAAGTCTTGGTCCACATTCAACGACACCTTTAACCCAAGGTCCTCCAAGTACTGCTGTTGGGTCTCCCATACAGACTCTGGATACAGTGAGGAGAACTGTGTCTTTATGCAGACCCCAATGTCTTCATCCCCTGTACCCAGTGTCACTAACAACCCAGCTCCAAAAAAGAGTACTGCCAATGTCAATTACATAGCCCTGCACTTCCAGGCTCTCTTCCCGAGACCTCATCACAAGCCATCCACATCATTGTCACATCAGATGAGAAAGAGAATATGTCCAAATAGATAAAGAATAGACACAATCCCTACAAAAGTCCACACAGGAATGGACAAAGATGCAGCAGTCTTCAAGATGCTCCAGAGATTCCAAGCTATGGTAAGGATGGCCATCCCCTGACACCTCCTCTCCTTTGTGAATTTTGTTCAAAAGATGTATGTAGTTTCTGTATGTATGGTGTGGACACACGTGTGTATATGATGTGTGATTGTAAATGTGTGACTGTTAAAAAAATAATGCTATTATGTTGTCTTTAAATAATTACTAGGGAAGGAACAACAGTTGTTAAAGTACAGGTTAAGTGGGAGAGAAATTTCTGCTTTTTTTTCCATGGAGGGTGAAGAGCTGTGGATTCCTTTCATACTGGTATGGTTTCATGGGGCAGGACCCCATGAAGCAGTGGCCCAGGTGATCCTTATATTTGTTTTCATTTATATTTGGTCAGTTAGAAATGGTAGTGGTCACAATCAATCACTTTTTAAAGGAAAAAAGAGGAATATGATATAGAAATGATAATTTGTATTGCAATGGATGCTTATTTGTTTATACTTTATCTTGGAATGGATCTGCGTTTGTTGATATTATTTAGGTTTTCTAGATATATAGATATTCTTCAAACCATTCAAAGACCTATGGAATATATGGTTTAGGGTTTTTCTTGACAGACACAACTTCTCCTGGCACAGCAGTTACATCTGAGAGGAAGACGGGCATCGAAGAAATAAAGTTTGCCTTTGATGTCCCAAGACTGGCCATTTGGGCAAGAAGCTGCTCCTGCCTGAAATGTTTGACTGTTGCTTTATACACTGGACATGCAGTGGCCACAGGAAAGTGACTGCTAAAACAAGATGGACAGTCATGAAAGGTTCCTGCTTCATGGAAGAGTCTGCCAGATATTCTACAGAACAAAGAAAAAAAGGTGACAGACAAACTGCCAATGTAGGTGGAGAGTTTAGAATTTTGCTTTGCTGAGAAGTCTGTCAGACACATTGTGACCTGTAGGCTAAAAATGGATGCCCCAACATTACCAAGAACCTTTGAGTGACTGTCTAGGAAGCAAGATGGGTCTGTCGTTTCTAGAGTTTATATATTTTTGTTCTATGGTCTTTGATAGAGTTGAAGATAGATAGTTATAGTAACTCACTAAGATAGAATGGGTGAATTCTTATAGTTCTTACTTAATCACTGTTTTGTTATATATAAAATAGGGGGAGATGTTGGGACCCAGCCTCCACTGGGTCTCTAAGAGTTGTTTTTCCAGCCTAACCACAAGTACCTCCTGTTTATCTAACCTTGCCCTAATAGGATCAGTATCCTGTTGTGAACCTTTTCACCTGGGGATTTTGTAAGTTTGTATATAATGTTGCTCCACAATAAAGGTGAGAGTCTTTCGCTCAGAAAGTGGACCACGAATCTTGTCATTCATCCAAATCTCTAGGCTTTTACCAGATATTCAGACTTAGTGATGGCCAAGGGCAGCCAGAGAGCAGCATGCACAAACAGACTCAGCTATCTGCTGGCATAGATGATGGTTCCACAGCAAGTGTTAACACTGTCATCCTAACATGTCACAGATTTTCAGTTTAAAATAAACCCAGGAGCCAGTGTCCTCTGGGAATACATCATGGCTAAAAACTAATCAAAATGCCTTTCTTTAGTCAACATGACTCCCAGAAAGAATTAAATATGTGTTTGCTCATGTCAAGTCATTTTAAGTGAAAAGAGAAAATATTTTGTATTATATGTACACGCTTAACTGTCCTCTCTCTTCCCATGTGTATATAAGGTAATAATCATATGATTAAATAACGGTCAATTTTTTTCGAAAAAAACTATTTCAGAAGAGAAAGTGCATGTATGTATATGTACATGTACATATACAATTAAAGCAAATTTGACTTTTAATGAACACATATATTTCAAGAGGTAGCTTAAAATATGGAAATCACCTAACAGATCATTGATTCATCCAGGTTCTTTATTTCACAGAAAAAAACAAACAAAATCAAACACAATGTCCCTCTCAACAGAAGCTGAGTACTCCTATTATTTCTATACAATAATGGTATGTACACACATATAAAATGCACCATAAGGCTCTTCTTAAGTCCAGTCACACAGGTACATTCTTCTCCCCTTGAGTCCGGGCCAGCACCCCCTCTCCCCAGGCCCCTGCAAAGCACTGACCAGTAATGCTATTTTCCAGAGGTTTGTGTGATTGCAGGAGGGGGTGCCCTGAAATCTGACTCACTCTCACTCACCACTGCACCTTTAGCACCAGGCAGTAGTCATTTAACTGTGTGGAGCAGATATTTAACTGAGCATTGAATGGATGATAATCACCATTATGAACAATTGAAAAAAAAATCCATGTTTCATTGATGTCTTTTCCCATTGTTTTGGAAATTTGGGTAACATCCTGTGCTGTCTGTAGGGTACACCCTTGTAGCAGGGGTGCTTCCAAATAGCTGAATAGAGACTTCACTCTCCCTCTGTGTGGGTGTCTCTTTCTCTCTTTGGTTTCAAGTTTGAAGCAGGGTCCTTCGAATTTCTGAGATCATGTTCTGCTCACTGAGCTACACCCAGCCCTAAATGGAACTAACAATTATTCTGTATCTGATGATAAGTTCTTCACACTTTGCCTGTGGCAGTGTGCCCTGTCCTTCAAGGCACAGTCATGTTGGGCTTTGTGGATTTCCTGACACACACATCATCACCTAGTGTCTGGAGCATTGAAGTTCATGGGAGCTTTCCCATAAGACAGCAGGCCAAGAGACGTGAATAATCTGTATAGAAAGTGAGGATCTCATTAATATCATAATTTAAACTAACAACTTCCCCCAGCAATAACAATCATTTAAAAACAATAAAGAATCATCAGTTTCTGGAATATATAAGCAGGATGACAAGTGCTGTCCACATAGCAGCTGGTAGGGAGCAGCTCCTACAACCTTAAAGGTGAGGACCACAGCTGTGTGCAGAGGACTGGCAAAGACTGGTGTCACCCCAGAGGCATGGGAAGCAAAGCAGAGAGCCTTCTTCTCATCTCAGCCATTACCCCGGCTTTTGCTTTATTTCAGCTTCTGAGTGTCTCTTGCATTTCTTGGCTTCTTGCACCACCCTCTGGTTTCAAAGTCAACAGCCTAGCTACTTTCTATCTTGCTTCTTTCCTTCATCTCTCCTTCTGTTATTGCATGACCTATTCTGACACCGACTGTTCTCTTCTGTTCCCTTTGAAGCCCCCGAGGATGCATGGGACACATCCGGATGGACTCTCCATCTTAAAATCTGCAGCTTAGTCACTCGTGCAGGTCTCTTTTTGCCAGTAAGGAACCAAAGATTGGAGTACTGTTGTGCTGCAGATTCCCAGAACAACCACATCATAATTTTAGCATGTGAAACATAACAAAAGGATCCAGCAAGCTTTCTATGTGTTAAAACTATTCCAGCTGGGGCTAGAAGCATGGCTCAGTGCTTAAGAGCACACATACTGCTCTTTCAAGAACTGCAGTTCAGGTCCCAGTACTCATATCAGGTGGCTCACACCTGTCATTCTCCAGCTCCAGGAGTATCTGATGCCTCTGGCATCTGCTGGTGCCTATACTTACATCCCCAAACCCTCTGTCCCTCCCCACAGAGAAATGAATCTCTAAAAGTAGTTCATATGCTGAGTTTGGTGTCACACACTCTAATCCCAGCACTTGGGAGGCAGAGGCAGGCAGATCTAGGACAGCCTGGTCTACATAAAGAGTTCCAGGTCAGCCATGGTTGCCTTGGGAGATCATGTCTCAAATAGAAAAAAATAAGAAGAAATAAAAACAGGCCACATAGAAGATTCTTGACACAAGACTAGAATCAGTGTCTCTCCAGCAATGCTGGATGAGAAGGAGACAGTTGTGTCGATGCCTTTGGAACCCTCAGGGGGAGATTCTTTCCAGAATTCTCCAGCTGTGAATCAAGAAGAGAGAAAATTTTCATAAAGCATTGTTTAAAAGCTTACCTTCATGTTTGTTTTGCTGTCTCTTTGATTTAGAAAATGATGAAAGAGGGTTCTAGAGACTAGATCTAGAAGGCTCGAAAGCATCAGGAGGTTGGAAAAACCAAAGGTGCTCTATGGGGTAGAAGAAAAATACATCAGTTAACGTCCACAGAGAAAGAGAGGAACCAATAGAAGACAGTGAAAGACTGAGATGGCAGACAGAATTCCAGACGATAGGTAGAGAGACGACAGTCAGACAGACCGTGTTAGAGGATAGACACACAAGGATTAGATAGAAGACCGATGATTGAGAGGTGGTAGACAGACAGACAGGTTTAAGGAAAGGAAGTAGCTAATGTAATAGTGGCCAGCAAACAAAGGAACAAATTAAAAAATGAATCTAGAGCTGCATGGAGAAATCCATTCACCAATAAGTTCCAGTTGTTTCCTAAATTTTTATCATATGTGTATCTGTGTGTGAGCATGTACATGTGAGCACACGTGCATGCTACAGTTCACGAGTGAAGGCCAGGGATGACTTACAGGAGTCAGTCCCTCTTTCCACTTTGTGGGTCTTTAGGAATTAAAATCAAGTCATCAGGCTTGGGGGCAAGCACCCTTACTGAGCCATCTTGCCATCAGGTTGTATTTGAGGCAGGGTTTTACGTAGTCCAGGGCATCTTCCAACGAAATATATATCCCAAAATTACCTTTGTTCCAGAATATTATTTTAAGCATTGTTTTTGCTGTGGAACATTTGTTTGATGATGCAAAAATGTACTACATTCTTTTATGTTGCATTTTTTTAAATTCTGTGAAGCTTAGCCACTTTGCATACCTAAAACACCTGATGGTTTAATAAAGAGCTGAATGACCAATAGCAAGACAGGAGAAAGGATAGGTGGGGTTGGCAGGCAGAGAGAATAAATAGGAGAAATCTGGGAGGAAGAGATCTAGGAGTTGGAGAAGGAGGAGGATTCTAGAGGCCAGCCACCCAGCTGCACAGCAAGCCACAGAGTAAGAAGTAAAGAAAGGTATATTAGGTAATTATAAAAGAACAGAGACAACGGGTGTTGGTGACACATGCCTTTAATGCCAACACTCTGGTGGCAGAGGCAGGTGGATCTCTGTGATTTTGAAGCCAGCCTGGTCTACAGGGCGAGTTCCAGGACAGGTTCCAAAGCAATGCAGAGAAACCCTGTCTCAAAAAGCCAAAAAATAAAAAAAAAGCCCAGAGACAAAAGGTTTATGGAATAATTAAGAAAAGCTGGAGAGAAATATGTCATGCTAAGCCTTATTTATAAGTAAGAATAAGCCTCCAAGTGTGTATTTATTTTGAAGCTGGGTGGGCTCTCCAAAAGAGCAAAGAGACAAAAAGGAAAAAATAAAACAAAACAACCAACAACAGACTTTGAACTCCTGATCTTCTTGTCTCCACTTCTGAAGTACTGGGACGACAGGCATGTTCCAGATATTGTGTTCTGAATAAAAACTAAACTGAAATAACAATACATGAAGAAGTATTTGAACTTGGCTTTGGAAACATTTTCCATTTAAAGCTTCAGCTGGTGGATCTCAGAGCCACATGGAGAAGGGAGAGTTACACAGAGCTCACTGCTTGGCCACAGATGGGCACTTGACATAGCTAGGATAACATAGATGCTACTTATTGCCTTGGGACACTTAGCATCCACCTGTGGACAAATAATTGAGACTTGGCTTAATTAAAGGAATGTGGAGAAAATGCCACCAGCCTTGATGCCACATACGTAGAAGTTCTAGTACCCGGGAGAGGTATGAACTTTATCTTCATCTCACAGTGGGGCCAGGTAAAGCAGCCACGTCCAGTGGGTGGCAGGAGAAAGGGGGCAGCACAGTGTAAAAACATGAAGGCCAGGAAGGAAGTGACGATCATGACATTGCTATGCTAGGAGTAGGCAGGAAGGGGATGTGGGAGCCGGGGAAGTTAGCTAAGTCCTCTGTCACAGGCAGAAATCAGTCATAAGGATCTGGAGTTAATAAACCAGAAATAGATGGAGAAGCTTATTATCTAGAGCTGAGGGGCTAGCAACCCAGAGGAAAACAATAACAAATGCTGGCAATGGCTCCCTGCCCCACTGCAGGGGAAGCAAAATTTAAAGAGGGGGCAATGGAGCCCAGGATTGTACAGGATGACGTCTTTCTGTAATACTTAGTTGCTAATTACTGAAACAAATGTCCCCACAATAAAACTTTTGAACAAATGTATTTTAAACACTAAAGATACTAAACAAAACCAGAGCCGTGAGTGACATGTAAAAGACAAAACGAGGCTTAAGGACTTATGGAATGATTCTCAGATTAATAAAGGAAGTCCATGGTGGTCATTCAGTTCCCTAACATCTCACTATGTCCAAGGGTTGTGCTTGGAGTCCAGTGGAGCAGGTCAGTGGGCACAACACAGCAGGTCTGGCCCCTGGGAAGGATGCTGGCTGGCTAGTCAAGGATCAGGCGATATGAAAAAAGCATTTGACCCCAGTCACAACCCATATGTGCCTTTCACCACTTACCCTACAGAGTGACAGATGTTTGAGGAACCCAGAGTGAAACGGATCATTTTACCAGGGACCCGGGTTCTACTGGAATATGACCACACAGC
>NW_023276981.1:33063-46890 GCF_003668045.3 Cricetulus griseus | reverse complement strand
AGGTAATCAGGTCCTCCAGGTGATCTGCCAGTCAGAATTTGTTTTGGGTTCTTCCTGCTGCAATCTTCAGGCATTGCTTTGCAGAGAAACTCTTCTGGTGGTCTTATGTGCTGTACTATGAGAATTGCTGCAGTGAGCTGAGCATAGAGGACCTGGAAAGACATGACATGGTGAGTTTTGGGCTACTATCCCCAGACTGGGAGAAGTGCCCAACAGCACCACAGTAACCAGTGTGGAGGGTCCTCCCATGGCTGGGTTGGAGTCAGTGGACAGATGCAGAATTTGCCATGTTCCTGCCTGGTCTTTCATTATCCTGCATAGTCCTAATGGTCATGTATGCTCCAGGTTTTTCTATGTGATCCAAAGGTTCCTGCATGGTCTTTGCAATTCTCTGGGCCAGCTGGCAGACTCTGAGTATGTTTACTCTGCTGGCTGTGACTGTGCAGAGAATCGGGAGTGGGAGTGGAACTGTGATTTGAAATATCCTTGTTGACTTCACTGTCAAATGCAGGGACCATTAGTGCTTATGATGTTGCTTTGAAACAGATTTGTCAAACTTAGAGGGCACTGGTCCCTTAATGTATTCCAGAAGATCTACACTTTGAATGTTTAATGTGTATGTTTTGAATGTATTTGTAGTTATTTCTGTGAAGTTTGTAAACTGTATTTCCTGTGTAGAGGAGCACCCCAATATAAACTTTGATATGGAAGTGTAGACTTGATTGCAGTAGAATTGTTAGTATACCAGTTCTTAGGAGACATTAAATCACAAAATAGTATTTAGGTAATGGAGGACTGCATCTGAAATACTCCAAAGATAATAGTATGCTAACCTTGACTGTTAGAGTACAATATGATTAGATGTAATTGTTTCTTCCTGGGGTTTAACCAGCTATATTGCAGCAACAAAGGAGACATCTCCAATTTAAAACCAGCAGAAATGGGTATCCCTCCATTAAAACAGCAGGCCTCTAAATGCTGCTCAAGGGACACAACCAACATTAAGTCCTGGTGTGCAATTGAGATATATTGTTACCAGGATTCCTGCATTTCCAGTCTTTTGCAAAGCAGTTTAGTTGTCCTATACTGATAGAGTGGAATTGGACCCTGTTTGCAACCACACAGGCCATTGCCCTTGTTATCCTGTCAAACCACAATAAATATTGGATTAAAAATCTGCAACAACACAAAATCTTAAAAGTTCTATTTTGAGTCACATATTGGATTGTCCATTGCATAAAAGGAAAAACACTTATTTTTGAAGAATTTTTTTCCCTTCAGACCAGAAGAGTAGGAAACAGTGCACTGTGAACACTTCAGGGGTAAATAAATAAAATGGCAGCAATATCACAGTCTGAAGTTGGAAGCAGTGAGATGCAGGGTTCTGGATTATGAAGAATGACTGATGGGACATGGTGAAGGACGTTATCTACAACTTTCCCCCATGCATTAATTCTTTCCATGTGAATGAAAACAGACATAATTGATGGGTGTACATTTCATGGAGGATTGCTTGAACTACTAAGTATTCAATTTTTATCTCTCTTATACAGATGTATGCAATCCTGATTGACTGAGTTAAGTCAGCTCAAAGGTTAGGGAAACAGGTGAACAACTGTAACTCTGCATGTTAGCTTACAGTACTCTGTGGATAATATTTTACTTAGGACACAGTCATAAAGTGTGTCATTACTGGCATTTTCTCTATCAAGAAAGTGCCTTCTTGATTTCCAAGTCAGTGTAGCAAAGTGTGAAAAGGAAAAATTAATAAAAGTCTAAAATCCAGACTCCAACTCACAAATAGAAAAACACATAACCATCTCTGAATTCACAAACGGCTGCCCAACTGACAAGGTTAAACAAAGGTACACATGACTATAGGTCTTAGACCAGATAAAACACCCTTGTGCTGTGTTGACACTCCTCTAGTCCAAAGAGGATCAGATAGTTATCAATCATAGAAGTGCCAGGCCCAGGAAATAATTAACAAACTCATTTCCTTTGCAGCATCCTGCTTAATTGCACCTTCCCTGAATGATAAAATAATTGTCATGTCTTGTGTAACAACACAAGTTTTCTAATCTTGGGGCTTCCAGTTCTACAATTTTCTCTTGTGAAAACACCCCTAAGTTGAAAGTGGGTACTCCATTTGTTCCCAAACAACTGAGGTCCTTGCTGTAGCTCATATCCTCAAGTCAATAAAGAAACTTGTCCTTGCATTCAGTGAGTCATCTCCTTGTTGTTCATTTATTTTGGGGATCTACAATCTGGGCACAACAAATGTTCTTCCATATTTCATCATTCCAAAGATTCAATTATTGGTATCCTTTTAAAATTCACTATCTTTAAATTCATTACTGCTTTTTCCTTCTATTTTTCAATGTTCCTGGGTTTAAGAATTTCATTCAAAGTTTTTCTCGAGTGCTTTTCGTTTATTTAAATTATTTTAGAGCATTGATTCTTATCTTTGGGGAATGAAATGTATGACCTTTCATAAGACTGGTATCAGACCACTAGAAAACACAGATATTTGTATTATAATTCAGTAAGTAGCAAAAATATAGTTACGACATTTTTCAGTTTCCGGCTTGTATCATTCCCATGTTATAGAAGCCACAGAGTCTGGCCTGTTTCAGTCCCATGATATAGAAGCTACCTCCCTTGGAGGCTGTGATGGGAGTCATGGATGAACAGCCTTGGGTCCATCCCTGATTGGGGGAGTGTGGACTTGGACACTCCTAGGTACCCAAATGCGATAATGACCAGGCATAGAAGAATCTTGCCATTCTTTGGAGGGCCTCTCAGTCCATTTGAAAACTGGAATCTCTGGTTTATTCCATCATCCTCCTAAGCCACTTTCCAACAGTCAAAATAACCACCCAAGTGCCTCTCCTATCTTCTCTGGTGTCCCCACTTCAATCACCCTGTAGAGCTACAAAGTCTCTTTGAATGTAGAAAGACGTCTCAGCCACTGTGCATGCCTATTTCAGATTTAGGCCTGTTGTAATACAAACTGGGAGACATTCTCCACTGAGCCCAAGACATTCAGTTGTAATTAAGCTAGCATCTGAAAGACAATGGAGACTCAGGCTCCTGAATAATGGAGCATAAAGTTTGGATCCCGAAAACTTTCTAATACAATAATTTTTGGCAACCAACAGACATTACAATGAAAATAATTTCACAGTTTGGGGTTATCACTTCATGAGGAACTGTATTAAAGGGTCACAGCATTAGGAAGGTTGAGAACAAATTTTTTAGGTCAATGTCTCCTATAGCTCAGGCTTTCGTCACAAAATATAATTTGGAATTTCTTTAAACACTTAAACCTGTATCTGCTACTCATTGCTGGAAATACAATCCTGCCAATCCTTCCTTAGCTGGGCCTTGACTGGTCTGAAGGAAGGAAATGATAGGTCAGTGAATGAGTATCCTAGAACTTCTCCAGATTTTATGGTGCATTTACAAATGAAGTGGAACTGTGTTAGAATTGAGTTCACTGACCAACTGAAAAGCAGGTTTAGTCACAACAGAGAAAGCCACGGGCAGGAAAGAGGTCAAATTCATTTCTGCTGTGACAGTAGTTGTTTTTAAAAGTGAGTAGTCAGGTAATTGATTTTAGAGGATCAATATAAGTTCCGACCAGCCGTTTTTGGGGTCCATAGACCAGGCAATCAAGATGTTGTGTAATGAATTCAACTTATGGGCTGTAGAGATGGCTCAGAGTTTAAGAGCTCTCACTACTCTTCCAGAGTTCCTGAGTTCAATTTCCAACAACCACTTGTAGGCTCACAAACATCTACAATGAGATCTGGTGCCCTCTTCTGGCCTGCAGATATATGTTCAGGAAGAACACTGTATGCATTGTAAGTAAACAAATCTTTCAAATAAAGAAGTAAGGCAGAGGCAGGCCGATCTCTGTGAGTTTGAGA
Organism: Cricetulus griseus; assembly: GCF_003668045.3. Classification (NCBI taxonomy): domain Eukaryota; kingdom Metazoa; phylum Chordata; class Mammalia; order Rodentia; family Cricetidae; genus Cricetulus; species Cricetulus griseus. The sequence goes on along the minus strand of NW_023276981.1, from coordinate 42,958 downwards.
CCAGCCTAGTCTACATGAGCTAGTTCCAGGACAGCCACAACAGCCAAAAAGAATCCAGTCTCAACACACAGACACACACACACACACACAGAGAGACACAGACACACACACACACACACACACACACACACACACACACACACACACACGAAGTTGTAATTTTAATAAAAGGAACTGAACTTATCATTAAACAAAATTACTGGAGTTACAGTACTTCAAGCAAAATAGAAGAACTACATAAAATGGTGTGGCACTGGTGTTTTCCAGCTTTAAGATATATGTCCTGAAGATATCATGTTGGTAGTACTAGGAAAGCTTTAAAACAAATCCAAGTCTCTGGGGCCCATGTCCACAAAGACTGTTTCAACTTTCTAAGAGATATTATGTACATTATTCTCAGTATATCTTTCTGCCTCCAAGCCCCTCCCGCCACAGGCACTTTATTTTGTTCAAATAATTGGCCTTTTTCCTAATTTCCCTCAGCTCTCAACATGACATACTCTAGAAATAACAAAGGGAACATTAATTGATGGTGTACCTAGATCAGAATATCTGAGTGCTGTGTCTGAGACAGGTTGTGTTGATTATGATTGATGTTAGTAGTCTCTTAATTGAGTTGGCCATATCTCTAAACAAGTAGGCCTGAGATGGATGAGAGGGAAAGCTTAGCACTGGACAGTAAGAATACAAGAGATATAGCTAAGGAAGCAGTGTTTCCTCCTTTTTACCTTTATTAGCTTGAGTTTCTAGCCTAAGTTCCCACAAGGATGGACAGTGACATAGGGATATCAACCAAATAAACCTGTTCACTACATGAGTTGCTTTTGGTTAGAGACTTTAATCAGAGCAAAAGAGAAGACAGTTAGAACAAAGTATGGGGCATCAAATGTGATTTTGTGATCTAGCCCAGGCATGCCACGGATTCATGGCACCATTCCTCTCAGCTCCTGACTGATGCTGTTATTTTTCATGCACTACGACCAATCAATCATGAAAGGTAGTGTTAAGCCTGAAGAGCTATGTTTACTGATTTTTGTAGAGTTAGAATTGAAGTTGTTTCAGAAAATGAGAGCTATATAACAGAGAATTAGGCCATTAGGACACATGTACTGTGCCATTTACAGAAGTGGGGGGATAATACTGGGTGTTAAAAATACCTAACAAGTGTGGGGTAATGGTAATTAAATTTAGTGCCTTTCAGGATTGCAAAGAGAGCTTACTTAGCTTACTCAACACCATCTGAGCTATTGTGAATCATAGAAGTGATGGATCCCTGAAAATGGAATTTTAAATAAAAATGATTTAATGTTGGTATTTGTAAGTTGTAGTCATGAAGTTTCACAAATGGAGGGATTCTCTACTGGCATCATGAGGAATCTTCACACTGGAGGGATTATTCGCTAACACAAATTTTCCATATTTTTCCTTTATATTAAATTTTTCCCAGGCTCCTGCCTACGCTAATGAGTGGTATTATAAGGTGTATGCATCTTAAGTTGCCAACTAGATGCTGGTTTTGAAGGAAGGACATTGCCCACCACCCACAAATCCCCTTTTGTGTTGTCCAAACATCACAGAGTGCACATACCACAACAATCCTCCACACCCTACCCCTGGTTCCATCAGTGTACTAAAACTTTGGAAGAATACCTGCACTATACCAGAGGGTAGACTTGACCTATGAAGCCCACACAAGGCACTGCAAACCACACAATAACACTCCTTAAATCCTGTCCAGCAACCTCAGAATGCACTCACTACCCTGGACTCTATACTACTTCTCTCACATTGCAGCATCTGCATTGGAGGCCAGTGAAGTCCCCAGGATCCAAATACTGACACTGCCCACTACCCAATAACACTGCTTCCATCCTGCCCAGCAACCACAGAATGAACTCACTAACCGGGACCCTACACTAGTTTTCCCAGACTGTAGAATCTGTATTGGAGGCCAGAGTGTTCTTCAGGACACAAAGGCATACACTACCCATCCCCCAGTAAACCCCTTTTATCCTGTTCAACAACCTCAGACTGAAACCCCACACTTGAGACCCATATCCCAGCCTCCTACTTGTAGAAATGTTTGGCGATTTCAAAGACCTACAGTTTCAAGGAACCACAGGTAATACAGTCTCTAAAGAACACCCAGTAGCACCAGGAAGCACATCTTTCCCTTAGCTACAAACTAGGTTCCCAAAACCATAAAGAGCCAAGGAACCTCTGTAGCTTAGATATTCCATTTATTCAACAAAAATATTTCTCTGAATTAAGACAATGTGGCTGGTGGTAGAGGAAAGTTAAAAGAATTCTAATCAAGTATTTCTGAAGGATGACCCTCATTTCCTCATTTCTACCACTTTCTAAATTATCTGTAGAACTGATGACACAAAACTGAATGTCGAATGCAACTTTGAGAATTTCTACAAACTAGGCCTTCGATTTTTAATCTGTTTTCCTAATGCACACCAAAAGCAATGTCTGTGTGTTCACACATGAAAATGATGTTTTATCTTCCACATCTCCCATAGCCAGACCTACAAAACATCCCTATCCCCAGTGAATGCATACTCAAGAGAGGCTTAGAGGAGACACCTCACTGTCCAGGTGAACACGTGGACCCACAAAACAAAGCTGTCTCATGATACATTCAATTGCCAGCAGGTTCGACAGTTCAAGCACTCACCATGGCATGGATTATGGTAACCCACATGGTTCCTATAGCTGGATTAGAAGAGAACCCTAGGAAAAAACAGAATCTACCTCGCACTGGTGCCCCTGATTGCTAGGCTTGCCCAGAGTACCAAAATATTTAGCATTACCGAGATGGGCCTCTAGACAATGTCAACTCCCCTACTAGATGTGCAGGGATCAGATGACTAGGGCAAAATAGGTTGTCACAGCTCTGTCCTTCTAACCTAGGGGCTGACATGGTTCTAAACTGGGAAATTTGTATTTTAGTACAATTTCTTACAGTCCTGGATGGCAAGAAATATATTCCTAATTACCTGGAAGCAATAGGAAAAAGAAACAAATGAGAGACAGGAGCAGCGATGCATTTAATGAAAATCAAATTTTGAAAGTGAAATAATGTTTTTAAAAAAGATAACTATAATTTAAAAAGCACAAGTCTATGCCTTCTTTAAGAAGAAGAAAACAGACAGGCATTCCTGGTGCACGTCTTTAATCCTGGCACCCAAGAGAAAGAGGCTGGTGGATCTCTGTGATTTTGAGGCCGACCTGCCCCACAGGGTGAGTTCCAGGACAGCCTACAAAGCTACAGAGAAACCCAGTCTCCCATGCACAAAAGAAAAAAAGGAGAAAACAATTCCCTGGTAGAGGAGATGGAATGAACAACATATTATTTTAGCATGCCACTATGTGCAATGTTAGCTGCTAAAATCTGTTGCACAACACACACAGCTAAGGCTGATGGATATAACCATGAAAAGCAATACTGAATATATCTACATAGGAGAGCTTCAATTTTCATTGGATGAAGCTAACCTTCCAAAATTGTATACACCATTCTGGCCCACATTCACTCACATTACATGGATTAATACATGCTGGCAAATTACAAAATCAGTTATTCTGTCACAATCAGTTTCTATTTTATAATGGTCACCCAAGCAGTTGTTTGTCTACCCTGTTTATCACTACAATATATACAATAAATTATTCCTCCTATTATGGTCTGCAGGTAGAAGCCATACTCCACAAAAAATCCTTTTCCTGTTATTGAAGTGGACAGTTAACTACATGGCTTAAAATTGTAATCTGAAAACCCATTGGTGGTTGAATTTTTACAGAAAGTTGTTTTTGGCTTAATCATAAGGACAAGGCCGATGTCCAGGTAAGGGGACAATGAAGTGGGATGAAGGCTACCTGATATAACATAAGAAAGTTTGTTTTAGACACATTTTCTAGCTGGGCATTGGTGGTACACACCTTTAATCCCAGCACTAAGGAGGCAGAGGCAAGTAGATCTCTGTGAGTTTGAGGTCAGCCTGGTGTCCAGACCAAGTGCCAGGATAGGCTTCAAAGCTACACAGAGAAACCCTGTCTCAAAAAACAAAAAAAGAAAAAAACAACATTTTCTACAATGCTGCAGGTACTGCTCTTTTAGAATTAATATGTCTTTTCATGTATCAATCATTCTAAATGATTAAATATTTAATAACCACAAATCTTTTCAACAACAGCATGTATCCACTGGTGGTTAATGTTAAAAGAGGAGGCAGCCTGGCAAAGAATTTGCATTCCACATAAGCTGTTGTAATTTAAGAAAAGCAGTTCTCAATAGAAAGATGCCATGTGACAGGGTTCGAACAGAGGGTTTTTTTTAATTAGGGAAAGGGATCATAAAAAGGTGAAAGGGAGGGGGAGAGACCAGCCTTCAGGGACAGGAGCAGTAGGAGAGAGGAAAGAAGTGCAGAGTGGGAGAGGGAAAAGAGAGGGAGAGAGAGAGAGAGAGAGAGAGAGAGAGAGAGAGAGAGAGAGAGAGAGAGAAACAGACACAAGGATGTGATTTGGGCAGGGCACTTTTAAAGTGACCATAGTGAAAATACACAGGTGCCCGCCTTAATGGCTGCAGCTGAGGGCATATGCTGTCAGAACCACAAGGACAGGCCAGTACAGACAACTGAATACTAACATCTGCCATCCTTAAATCTCCTTTAGCTTTGGCCTGAGGTCATGCATTGAAAAATTTAAATAGGGATAGAAGATTGAAAGTCTAATCATTTTGGCTTATGGAGATTTACAGAGCAAAATTATCTTTAGGATTATGCCTTATGATCTAAACATGAATATATCATAAAGTACAATGTATTATAATTGACTATGCTGTATGCTGTAAAAGATACATTTAAAAGAAATGTCAGTGCTGCAATCCTCACACATAAAGAGACATAGAATCAAACAACAACAACAAAAACAACCACTTACGCACACTTAAATGAATATCTATTCTGAGGTACTCTTCTTTCAGAATAAGGATTCTTTTCCTCTGAGCATGCTGACTCAGATGGAAGGCCACATCTGCTTATGAAGGACCAGAAAGAATTTCATTTTTGAAGTTTATTTCATGTATATGTGGTTTCTGATATTTGGATGTGTGCAGTACCAGCAGAGGCCAGAAGAGGGAATAAGTTCACGTGGAATTGAAGTTATAGGAGATGGAGAGGAACCATGATTTCTAGTAATATAATGTCTTTCCAATACAACAATACCAGTGTTCTTAATTGTTAAGCTCATTCTCTAACCACATTTTTATTAAACATTTGTTGTTATACATTTCATTTAAATTACATTGTATATATTTCCCTCTTTTTTCCCACTTTTTTTCCCTTCTTCTTTCTGTTAAGTATGTGTGAATTAAGTATGTACAAACATTTGAATAAGGTCTGTTGAGTCTATTTCTGCTTGTTGTGTTATGGTTTCAGAATTGAATATGCTGTTTTGGATAGAAAACTAGTGGGATGATACCTGTCTGATACTATTCGGAACGGTGGGATCCTTGGATCACAACAGGTTTGGATAGGAGGCAATAGATATGCACAACTAAGTAGTATAACTAAGACATATATTAAAGGTTGTCCCATTTCTAAAAGCCTCCCAAGAACGTCAGTTCCCATCTCTCCATCAAGATGGTTAGATAAGTCATGGATGTTGCTTCAGTAGAGAGATTCTCATCTATTGGTATCAGTCATTTCCCACAATGAAATTCCCAGGAAATTTAGAATTTCATGGTGCCTACGCTTTCACTAGATGTTAGTTAAACTGGGTGATATAAATGTCACTTAGAATAACCTTACTCATGTGAGTCAGGCAGGTACCAGGGATTGCTGCGGTGGATACTGAGGAGCTTCACAGTCCTAATGTTGCAGGCTACTGTCACTGACAACAACATGAGTTGCCAAAAATTAAAGAGTGGAAGGAGTGGAGGAGGCTGACCCAACACAGCTGGGTGGAAACAGAGTACAGTTTATGCCAACTTGTCCTCAGTTACAACAGAAGAAAACTCTCGGACATTTGATCCTTGTGCTTTCAAACCCCAAGCTCCCTCCCTAAAATTTCTTCCAATGTCCACATCTCTTTGTAAATACCTTATGGTCTAAGCCTTAAACTTCAAGTGTCAGGATCTCCTCACAACTCCATGTCATCTCTAGTCACCACCATTCCGAGCTCTATACTGAATGTTTGCAGGTATCAGAGAAGGAGAATATAAGCTCATTGAAACAAGAGACCCTTCATGCCTGCAAATTCCTATTCTCTCTTCAAAGGAGGTATAAACTCAAGCAGGTGTATATCTGACATGTGAGCTTATGTTAACCTATTCATGCCTATTTACCACATGGGAGACAAACTCATTATTGTGGTTTTGGTTGGTCAACCATCTTTTTAAAGAATTTTATTGTCAGCTTCTCTCATGATAATTTATTTTGTACTTTTGCCTCAATTTGTGGATATGTGTGCCTGGAAAATTTCATAAGCAACAGGTCTCAGTTAGATTCTGATGCAATCAATCATATATGTATTCCAAGGCATCAGGTTTGAGATAAAGAAGAAGTTATATCAGCCAATCACACTTATTGCTATGAATGACATATTCATGTGGATGAATCGAAGGCTCAGTAATTAAAACACTGAAAGCTCATTCACAAGGACAGGTTTTTATTCCCAGAACCAACATCTCTACCAGATATAAGAAAACACACTTTTGAATACACACATGAGGTATTTAATATTTCTTAAATTATCTTCTATTGATCAGTTTAACATTAACATTCCTCAATTATGTTGAGAAAACAGCACATATTGGGAGTATATCATCTACACTTGTACTTGTACTCAAGCAACAGATGAATGAGGACCATGAATTCAAATGTATCCCTCATCATTACTGACACCTGAGCCAGGCTGCTTAATAAACATGAAAATCTGAAATGTATTTGTGAAAATATGGAAAACGTAATCAGGAACAACAAACCACCACCCTTTCAGACAAATAATTATTTGAAAAATATGATCACGAACAGCTGATATTTAAAAAAAAATGTACCCCTTAGATGATGGGTAGGTAACATTATATACATTTCAACAGAAAAATACCTATCATTAAACAAAAGTACAAAATGAAAAAAAGCCACACAAGGAATATGAGGACAACAAAATAAAATTCACTAAATTGACTTGCTACAGATATAGCACTCTTTGGCATGCACCTCAAATATTTCAAAATAGAACCCCCAATGCAGTGACTTCTAACATCAGTTCCCACTCTCTGTCTCATTCTGCATCTTAGGGATTTCAGTTTTTAGACCCCTGCTTTAGGTGCAATGCAAATTTTAATGATACTTCTGTACCTCTCTGTTAACAAGGGCCAAATTAATTTTTTATAAGGTGGTGTAGATATTATAACAAAAAGAGGAGAGAAAATAATACAAATTAATAAGTTTTACACCTGAACTAGTTAATTAATGCACTTGAAGAGAAGGATCAACCTAAAAGTGATAAACTATCATTTAAAATCACAGCTATGGAGGTAATGTTACCCCAAATGTCATAAGTCAGTCTATACCTTCATCTGTGAAGGGAAGATTGCCTGTATACCTGCATCTCTGAAGAGAAAGGTATGATGACTTTTGGGAAGTCATGCTATTACTGAATCTTTGCATACCAAGGGCGCTGAAGAAAAATCTACCCTAAGTGTCCAATGTCAGGCTACACATGCTTCTGTGAAGTTAAGGTATCCTGGAATCACACAGATGTGAGGAAAAAGGTATTCTGACTGTCACGAAGTCAGGCTATACGTTAAGTTGTATTCAAGGGGGTTTGTCTCCGTGCAGGATGTAGCACTCCTGCTCCTTTCTCAGAGAGAACTGTTACAACTGAGATTTGCTCCACTCTGCTAAGAGACTTTACTACCAGAAGTGTCCATTGCTTTTCTTCTCTTCTCCACTAGGAAGTTTCCAAGCAATTATGACCATTTCTATTTAGTTCCAGCCCAAACTGTCACTTTTCTGCTTCACCCAACTCTGGGGGAAGGCAATGAAATTCAGGACGGGGCTCTACCTCAAAATCCTCATCCCTGGTACTTTAAGATCCAGTGTTCTCGGTGTCAATTGTGGTGAATGGAATGACTGGTAACTCTAGCTAGCTGGGAACAAGCTGATGACCCTGAATCAGAGGAAATAAGTGCCTTTTGTGAGAAAAAGCTCATGTGATGATAATTCAGCACTAAAATGCAGCAGGATAGTGGCCTTTGGGTTTAAATACACCATATTAGATAATATTGATGAGTCTATTTTCTAAAGAATACATAGAATTTATGAGACTGCTTTGTGCATTGAGGACTGTTAAATTTTTATGAAAGCAAGCATATTTGCAGTCATTTTTCATAGGGAAATGCATTCTTAAATGCATTTAAGGTTGAGGGAAGATAGCTGGAAGGACCAAGGGCAAAAGAGCCCTTGGACCCTTTTGCTGAATTCCTACTTTCAATGATTTTGGAAAACCTAAAGAGCTTTGTAATGCCTTCAGAAAAGTGTATATACCAAATGTTCCCATATTTACAAGAAGATGATGGGACATTTCCATTTTTTGATATGTTAATACTTCATCCTCATTGGTGAAGAAGCCTATTGTGAAGCCTATTGTGAAGAAGGACAATTTCTTATCCTTTAATGGATAGTTTTACACCAGAGACTTGGGTGGTTATAAGAAATCAGAGTGCTTTTGGAAATAAGTCAAACTTTTAAGTCCATATTGTAAAGAAAGGAAAAACTGAATGTAAACTGGGCAATGTAAATAGATGTTCTAGATGCCTTTGACAGAAAATTGTCAGAGTACCTTATAAAGTAGAGGAAGACCAATGTACTGCACCAGATTCCAAGAGAACATTAAGGTTATAATAGACACATCTGCCAAATGTTCAATGCATGTAGGACACCAGTCTCAGAATTTCTTCTAAGAAGATGCTGGCACTTGAAGTGGAGTTGTAGATCCCGTGTGTTAGAAGGGTAGGTGAATAGCCACTGGGTCAATGGGAGTTCGTCTGTAGTCTTCTCAACAAGAGCATGAAATTATGGATCTACCTTGCTGTAAAAGCTAATCAAAGGAATATGTGTCAGGTCACTTGAAACAAAGGGAAAGATGTGAGAGCACTTTTTAAAAATTGTAAAGCTTTAAGCCCCCAGCTTTGTAGAGCATGATTTTCTGTGACACTCTTGGTAGAGCGAGAGCATTAAGGCTCAGATTGTGTTTATAGATAAGTAATTGGTCCCTTAAAGTGAGAAAACAAAGTTCTCATGACCATTTCTTAAAAAGATGGTGTCATGAGCTTCAATATATTCTAACTAACAATGTGCCATCAGAGTGGGCAAATGGAGAAGTGAATGGGGTCCTGGCTGAAGGGGCAATTTTCTCCTTTATCAATGGGGCAGTTAGTGAAAATATTTTTAACGGAGGAAATCTGAGGCCAAATATGTGTCAAAATTAGCTACCATAATTGCCGTCGATGAAGGACATACATTTTGGATAAGGAGGAAAAGTTCTATCAATTTATGCAGATGTTTAATTTCTTCCTGTGAAGTCTACAGTACAGAAGGGTCCCACCATTGCTTCTTCATCTAACAGCCCTTCACACATTAGGATATTCATGACTTTTGGGAAATTTGGAAGACAACAAGTATCAACTTCAGTGTTTTTGAACAGCTGGTGCTCCTGTGTCAACCATACTGTCTCCTTAATTTTGTGCTCAACAACCCAGATCAGTGTATGGATGGAAACTGCTATATTTCTTGTTACTGGATTGCTGTCAGTGTCCTCCAATCCTCCATATGCTCATTATGATTCGGATCTATGAACTCTGTCTATAGTGGATTCCAGTGGT